>NC_142502.1:18143125-18295714 GCF_057876585.1 Rhinolophus sinicus
ACAATTCTAAATGTCTTCTATTGAATTCTGAGGTTGTGTAAATTCTGAATGTTGTGTAAAAAGACATTGGTTCATAGTGCAGCTTTAACACTTACTAGTTCAGAATAATTATGAGGAAGAATTGAGTTATATATATGAATATTCTTTCTAAATGGGATGTACTGAAATTTTTGATTGACGATTTTTGTCATTGGATTATTTATGTTTATTATTTTTTTATAATATCTCAGCTTTTATTTGCAATGAAGGGGTATTCCATAAAAAATTTTTATTAAAAAGTACTTTACTCCAGAGCTGTGTATACATTTTTACACAGACTTCAGTCTTTACTTACTTAATCTATTTAGAAATCTAAAATTTTAGCTTGATAGTATTTTCTTTTGATTGTGGTTGAAGAGGCTTTATTATTTCTCAAAGAGATATACTTAGAATTCATTAATGAATCAATGTAATTAGGTATGGGGAATGTAGAGATACATAATCCAAATGAAATTTAACAAAAGTCACTCTTCTAGGTAATCTGCCATTACCAAGGGGAAAAATGCCCTGAAAATAAAAATGTATTAATTTTATTAAACCTCAAATTTCAGTATTGTTTAAAACCTTATTTTGGTATTAGTCATTGAGAAAGAATTTCTATTACTTACCTTCCCTCAATTAAAAAAAAACAAAAACCCTAAAACAACAACAAAACACACACACACAAAAAACCCTAACATGAGAATCAGTATTTGATTCATTTATTCAGTTCATTTAACAAACAATTTTGAGGCTCAGTTATCCACCTGGAATTGTGATACGTGCTTGGATACAAAGATTAAAAACTCACCACCCTTGAGTTTAAGAAACTCATATTCTATCTGAGAAAAAAAAAAGTATGTTAATCAAGTACGGATTAGAATGGAAGTCTGAAAATCTGTGTGCAATGTAGGAATAAAGTTCATCCTGGAGGGAATTCAGGCCGGGGAGGAGCGTTGGGGAGGGGTTTAGAGAGGGGATAATATTTTGAACTTAGTATTTAAAGAAGAATAGGATCTTTCCTATTTATTGTCTTTCTATAATTATGGAAATACAAAGAAAACCAAAATTGTTTTTAGAAAACTGAGGTGAATCCAAGAGGAAGTGGGTGCTCTGACTTTACCTTCCACAGGTGAGAGTCATGAGTAAGGCTGGTTTTGTTCAAGTGACAAAGAAAGAAGCAAAATCTGAGGATTCAAAGCACTTCAGCTTGTGTGGTAGGGCTCCCTGAGAGTCCTGCGATAGTGTGTGTGTGGGGGCCCTGTATGCGTGGCGGGCAAGCTGTATGAGGGAGAGACTGCTGCAGGGACCGCTGGTGAGGAGGGTGGGATGGGGGCGAGCGGGAGGCTGGGAGGGCGTGTCGCTGGGGGGCGGAGGGCGGGGCCTTCCTTCTTGAGGCCTGGAGGACGTGGGCTGGGATAGCCTCGCTTGCTGCCTTGCTTATCTTGAGTCATCTCTGTTGGCATGCAAGTAACTCGAGTAACTTGCAAGTGAATTGTCTGGATACAGCAGTGATTCCCCAACCTGCTTGTGCATTAGGATCACGTAGGGAGCTTTTTAAAAAATATAACCAAAATCTTTTTTAAATTATAGTTGATCTAAAGTATTATATTAGTTTCAGGTGTACAATATAGTGATTAGACAATTATATACCTATGAAGTGATCACCACAATAAGTGTAGTATAAGAATAGCATCATATGGTACCGTACATGTGATAGCTATAACAATGTTATTGACTGTATTACGTGTGCTGTACTTTACATTCCTGTGTCTAATTTTATAACTGGCAATTTGTGCTTCTTTTCATCTCTTTTACCCTTTTCATCTCTTTTACCCTTCTCCTAACCCCCCTCCCATCTGACAACCATCAGTTTATTCTCTGTATCTATGAGTTGATTTCTGTTTTGTGTGTTCGTTTATTTGTTTTTTAGATTCCACATATAAGTGAAATCATATGGTATTTATCTGGAGGTTTCTCAAAAAATTAAAAATAGAACTACCATATGACCCAGCATTTCCACTTCTGGGCATTTATCTGAAGAAATCCAAAACATTAATTTGAAAAGATATATGAACCCCTATGTTCACTGCCTCACTATTTACAGTAATGAAGATACGGAAGCAAGTTAGGTGTCCATCAATAGATGAATGGATACAGAAGATGCGTGTGGGAACAGAGCCCCAGAGAGTAGTTTACAGGCTCTCGGCCTCATGTGGAAGGGTACTGGCTCGGGTGGTGAATGGCTGTCGGCTGTGGCTGATTGGCCATCAGCTGTGGCCGGTTAGCCGATTGGCCGCTGGTATAACTGCTGCGACTACAGAGGACTGCCGAGGATTGCCGAAGATTGCCGAGGAGCCTAGCAGAGCCGAGCAGAGCCGAAGAGAGCGGAAGAGGAGAGCCGAGAAAGAGGAACAGAGGAGAGAGTGGAGGAGAGTCGTGGTCGATCGGTTGGCGGAAAGGGGACGGCAGGTCACGCGTCCGGTGGGCCCAGCCTCCAGTGAGACCATAGTGGTATGACTCCCCTACCTATGGCTCCGTGGGTGTTCCTTTTCGGCCTCATCATATCCTGCGTTCTTGTGTGGGGAGCGGGAGCAGAGACCCCGCAGGCCGCCCCGCATGAAAAATGGCGCAGCGAGCAGTGTCTCCCGCACGACAATGCGGTACATATATACGATGGAATATTACTCAGCCATAAAAAAGAATGAAATATTGCCATTTGTGATAACATGGATGGCCAGAGAAGGTATTATTCTGAATGTAATACACAGACAGGGAGCTTTTTAAATGCACCCATTCTTGGGTCAATCAGGGATCTACAGGATAGAGCTCCAACCGTAGACCTCTCTCCTCTGTGTTACTGAAAATCGCCTTTTCTCTGTATGTTTGGAAACGTTGGGTGTTGCAGACTGTTAACTGTTTACTGATACCCATGTCCTCTCCCCACGAGAGGACTATTCTTTACCCTGTTGAAGAAGCATATCTTTATCTTTGTCACGTGGCTAGCTTTAGTCAAAATGTGACAGGAAATGATGTGTGTCACTTCCTGTTGTTCTGCGTCACTCTTTTCTCTCTGCCAATAGATTACTGTTGATGATCCAAATAGTGATTGCTCTGTCTGTGGTCCCAGCATGAAGATGAGGACAATGTGAAGGAGAGCCCTTCGCCAATCTGCAGTAAACCCTAGCCTGGGAGAGAAGTAAAACTTTGTTTTCCTATGCTACTGATGATTTGGGGTTGTTTGTTACCACAGCATTTCCCAGGCCCTAAAACTATGCCTGGCATTTGGTAGGTGTTCATTAAATACTTGATAAATAAATGAACGTGAGCATGTCACTTTCCAGATGTGTCAAACCGGAACTCTCATAACTCCCCATCTTCCCACCTGCAGTGTGGTCCTGGGCTAGTGAGTTGGTAGCACAGGAGAGAGATGCACCATTGTCTTAAAGCAACAGTTTTTCTAAAAGACATTTGAGGGAAAAAAAGCCACATTTTATAATTAAAATGCAAAGGTATGTGATATGGAATAGAATGCAAATTGTACACAACTTTTTAAAGGAAAAATACAAGTCTTCCAAGAATTTTCATCACAGTAGGGCACTGCTTCAAGCTGTATTCTCAAGATGCCTTGGAAGTGTTTGAGAAGCTTTGATAATCTCTGAGTCTTAATTTTTTCCCTCTGTGACATACAGGGTTTGGACGAGAGTAGAGATGTCCAAGGCTCTGTGGTGTGAGCAGGAGTGGACTGGGCCCCCGCAGGCTTGGGCTCCATTGCTTGCTTTGCTACTAAATCAACATAGAGCCCTGTCTGGTCATTTAATCAGCTATAACCTCAGAATCAGGAAAAGATATACTCACACTTCTGCTATCTGTCCCACTGGATTTTTTTAAGGAATAATATTTTTGAAAGTATTTTGAAAATTATTAAGCTGTTTTATTCTTATAGAAAAGTGATAGGGAATTCTTACAATGTTTTCAAATTTTGAAGATTTTATTTATATTATGATTCCATTGGGTGGCAGTATTTCACATGTACTCCACTATAATTTTCCTGTTTGTATATAATGTCATAGAAAATAATTTAATTGACATTTTATTCTCTCCCATCCTTATCTTTCCCCTTCCCCAGTCCATGGTCTACCTCCCAATAAAATAATTCTAAGAAAGCATTACCATTAATTTAAAAAAGAGTTAATGACTTAAATGTGGGGACAGTCTCCCTAAGATTTAGCAATTTATCCCAAACTTCTGCTTTATCTGGGAAGTGTTAGATAGCTTAATTTTGCTCAGATATGAGCAAATTACTTTAATGTAGGTAATTAAAATCAGTTAAAAATCACCTATAAAAATCTTGTGATTGAGTTTTTGGTGAGTGCTTTAACAATTTTTCAATAAACTCATGTAGGCATTTTTGACTGATAATACTAGTGATACTTTTTTATCATATGTATCGAAAGATCATAAAGTTATGCTGAATCCTTTGATGTCTAGGACATGTTTGAGAAATATTTTATCATGCTTTCATGTTAGTTTACTTTGTGTCAGAATTTCTTAAAGAACAAATTCCACAAAATGAGTTAAGTAAAAAAGTATACTTGTAAAGGTTTGTATAAGTGATTACTTGCTAACTTCTGTTGATACTAAGGTTTCAATATAAGTAATAGCCTAGGTCTATTAGAATACTCTTGTCCTGTAACATGGGAAAAAATTAGAAATCTGTAGCAATGTAATGGATTGCTTGTTTTTGCTTGTAATGAGACCATTGATGCAATTTGTAAATTGCCACAGTTAGTTACTACATTCTTTGCACGAGAAAGCTGCTTTGAAAAATTAGGTTGTTGAAAAGTTGTTTATAAAACTTCTTGTACATAGAGAAATCTTTATTTTTAATTGGCTGACACTTGATAGAACATTTAAATTGTTTTCTGCCAAATAAACCTTTGCTGTTTTCAGGGAGGAAAAAAAGAAAAAGTTGTTTAAAAAATGGATGTCTAAACTTGATTGCTATGTTAATGAAAATTTCATCTCTTTCTCTTATGGTCATAATTATGCACCACATTTTCTCTCTTCTAGTATATGGAATAATGATAAGCTGTATGCACTGTGTGCATGAGCATTAAAAAAAAAAAAAAACTGGGGGGAGGATGAGCCATAGGTTTTTTCCTGATTTTCAAAGAGACTTGTGACCCACACAAAGTAAAAAAAACCCTGATATTTTATCATTTCATATTTTTGAAGTAGGTTTAAAAATTGCTTTAGAAGTTTAACCTTATCAAATATGAGTCATTTGTACAAGTGTCTCTTAGTTTCAGTGAAGGACTTCAGAAAAATCTCACAAATTCTTTGTGCACAAATTAGAAAGCAGCTAATAGATTAGTTAGTTGGGTTCATTGCAAGATGAGCAACTGAATCTAAAGTGCTCTGATTAATAAACCAGGAAGAACACTAGGGTGAATACAAATGGCATGTCAGGTCACTTGTCTAGGTGCTTTCCTGCAGAATCTTTGTATCAGTGATTCAGGAATCATGCTTATCATATTTGCTGATGGGAAAACTGGGAGAGAGAGTTGCTGTTTTGTTTGAGAGAAGCAGTATTCAACATATTAAGTCCCAAAGGTAGGAATGAACCAATAAGAAGAAATTAATAAAGGTTGTCTTGTATTTAAATTAATAACTTATTTTTTTTTAAATAGAGAAATTTGTCTTGATAATTCAGAGGGAAAAGATTTTGGAGATTTTCAATTAGTTTAGGGAGAAGTTAGCACAGTTTGGGTAGAGATTAGTCAGAATTTTTAACATAGGTGAGTTGCTGGAAAAATCAGTGGTCTTATCTTTGGAACACATGAGCCCAGGTGAAGTAACTGTTACTGTGATTCTTGTCTTGAAACATATAGGTCTGAACAAAGCTGTTGCTAAAAACAATTTGAGCTCTTTTAGTGATTTACCTGTTTTGCAAGTTACCGTGCAGTTTGCAAACAGATTGGAGGGACTGGAAGAATGTAAGAGAACAGTAGCTAAGACTTGTTACTGAACACCAGCCATGGTAGGTCCCGTGTTTAATCCTTTAAATGGATTATCTAATTGAATTCCCTACAACAACTCTCTTGTAAGTAGTAAAGAGTATAACTGGGACTGGGGTCTGTATGTTGAGCCCATGATCTTAGGTGCTGTAATACACTGCCTTCCAGGAGAAGAGAATTATGGAACCGACAGAGGAGAGTTTCAACAGACAGTGGGCATTATCCTGAAAGGCTGCCGGCAGATAAAGGAAGGTGAAAAACAAACCTGACAGTTAGGAGATGAGTTCATTTAAAGTTTTTTCAGTGGAGTGTTGAGGGCAGATGTCAAAATGTAGTGCACTGAAGAATGAATAAGGAAATGAGGTGGTTCGGTGAGGACAGGGCCAGTTAGAGGAAGGATGAGGTTATGCGAGATGATGGCAGGGCAGAGACGACAGGAAAGCCAGAGGAGGAGGGATTTAGGGAGGTTTAGGGCTAGAAATAGAAGGGGGAGATTCTGTGTCATAGCAAAACAAGTCAAACAATCAAGCACTAGACAAATAGCCTCTCTCTCTCTCTCTCTCTCTCTCTCTCTCTCTCTCTCTCTCTCCCTCTCTCCCTCTCTCCCTCTCTCCCTCTCCCTCTCTCCCTCTCCCTCTCCCCCTCTCTCCCTCTCTCCCTCTCTCCCTGTCTCCCGCCCTTCTTCCCTCCTTCCTTACTTCTCCTATCTCTCTCTCATCTATCATCTGTCTGTCTCTCTTTCTGGCAATTTTCAAGTTTTTAAAGTACATTAAAATGCTTTTAGTTTTGCTGTTGATTTATATAAAAGTAATTTACAGTTAATGTAATGCATTGGGTACTTTTGAATGAAGTTGGGTAGAGACATGTGAAAACTAAAGAAATGTGTTCATCTTCCACAATGATTTGCTGGAGAAAGATGATGTGTTCCAACCCGTCACAGTTACCATCTGTGGCCTAATTAACATTTGTTCTCTCCACTTTCCTTGGCTAACAGGATTCACTGTTAGAATCCTGACTTATTTTGGTAGAGGTAGGTGGATCCTCATCCACCTTTAACTGGGATGGTAATCTTACTTCTTGGCTGGCAGTTGCTCTAAGGATGGCTGTGTCCCTTAGTTCTGGCTAATGAGAGGTAAGAAGTCATTTGGGTGAGGCTCCCAGGAAAGCTTTCCATTGTCTCATGAGAAGGAGCTGAGGCACTTCCCCCTTCTCCGTGGCTAGGACACCAGACATGATGCCCAGAGGTCACCCTCTGAATGTGAGGTGACCTGCATGCCCACAGAGCCAATGTGTGAAGATTGGCAAAGCAGACGCTTAGAAAGCACTTATTTGTGTGTCACTAGTTCTGGGCTACCTGGCTTTGCACCTCTTGTTATGTGAGAGACAGACCTGTATTTTTAAAGTCACTGTTAGATTTCCTATTGCTTGCAACTGGACATAGTCCTAAAGAGAAGCAAAATCCTTCTTCAGCTGTTTCTTACACTCGTACATGTGTAGTTTATGGCTTTTCCAGTTTATGGCTATGGAAATTTTAAGATAGTCTCCATAATTGACTCTCTTTAATTTTTGCAGCCTATAATGTCTCATTAAAAGTATTTAAAACAATCTGGCTTATCAACTTCAGAAACAATTAGTCTTTAAAAATTAGGTTTGACCACTCTATCCTCTCTCTCAATCAACTGGGCATTTTCTAGTTTCTTTCCAGTAACTAGCGCAGTGCCTATATAATGTTCACATCAGCTGTGTCTCCGTGATGTCAATAAAATATTTTTGTTATGGAAGAAACCAAAGCATGGAGCCATCATAGATGGATATCACATCACAACTGGATCAAACTAGATCAGTTCAGAGGAATATTTGGTTAAACTATTTAGTCCACATTCTAAAAAGTCTTAATTGAAGAGAGATTTCATGCCCAAACATTTACTTACTATGCAACTGCTAAAATGTATGTCTGTCGGGGTAGTTGGGTTAGGAGTTAAATGTAAAATAATCTTCAATGTTCTTCAGACTTCCTGGGATGAGTCTGATTATTCTGTGTTCTTTGTATCTAACTGTTGGACACTCTTGAGGTATGGCTGCTAAGGAAGATATCGTCTTCTGCCTCAGCATTATTTGACTTAAAGTACACAAAGATAGGTGACATAGAAGCTTTTGTCGTGGGCTTCCAGGTGCCAAAGGGAGTAGTGAAATCTGGTTAGTGGAATTTGCTTTTTGTAATGAGTCTAATACTGATATAAAAACTTTATCAGTTTTTATAGTGTGACTTGGATTTGTGTTCAGATGATGAAACACAATGAGTAAGTCAAGTCTGGGAGTACTGTGGGGAGAAAAAAATGACCTGCTAATTTAACAACAGAAGTCTAGACATTACTATAAAAAATGTTTATGTGACAGTAGGGAAATCAACATTAATATTATTAGAGCAATTAAATAAAATTTATTGAACACATGAATTGCATGTGACATAGAAAGGGAATGTGGTAACCAGCAAATATATCTAATTATGCAGAGATGGAGCATTTTAATATCCTGATCTTTTTGTTTAATCCAGTGAGTGATGATGTAATTAGCTACCGAAGGATTTGATCATTTCAAATCAGGTGGACAAATCTTCAACTTCACTCTAGATTATCATCACATTGAATGAATTATTAATAATTAGTCTTGGTGCTTTGAGTCAAGCTTATTAAGTTTCAGTTTTTCTCTAAAAATTATATAAGAAGGAGAGCTCTGCTATTGTACTCAATTTTACATGGAAGCATAATTGCTGGGTATTGCCATTGTTTGGGATGTTTTTAAAGAGAATCGTCAATCTTTGAGATGCTTCCCATTTTGAGATATGTGTATCATCATGAATCACTAATTAATATAAATCTGTGTTAAAAATATGTGACTTAAATAATAGTTACAGAAGTGGTAATTCTCTGCTTTTCCAGTTTATGAAATCCAGTTGTTTTGCAGTACTTGCTTTAGAATTTGATAAGTTATATGGATCTCCTGTGTGTCTATGTTTTCACTCTATCCACCGAAATAAGCAGATTTGTTCTTATCTGTTTCCTGCTTTGAATCATACTCATTCACACATTGTTGTGCTCTTTGTTATGTATCTAAAGCATATCCCATTTTCAGTCACAGTTTGAGACCTGTCCCCTCTATCACAAATCCTTTCTCAGTAATTCTAGCTCACACAGACACAACCATCTTTGTTTTCAGTTTTCTACATCTGTGTACACACAACAAGTCTATCATAGTTTTCTTTCCTAGTGAGCCCATTGCTCCTTAAAATACATCTTAATATAGCATTCCAGTCACATACATTAAAAATGGTGTTGAATATGAAACCTGTTTCCAATCTTTGAATAATCTGTTCATGTGTCAATATCTTATAGGTTTAAAATTATTTTCATCATTTAGTTTTGTTTCATTCACTAATTGCTTTGTGTAACCTTTGTCTCATCAACAATGGTCCATTCATTTTGGGGATCATGTTTTAAATTTTATTTGTCCACCTCAGTCTACCACAGGACTGGATATATAACGAGTTCTCAATGATACTTGGTTATTGACTGGATTAAACTCTAAACTATTTCACATATATGAGTATATTAGTCTGACTGGGCTGCTATAACAAAATATCATAGACGCTGTGGGTTAAATGACAGAAATTTATTTTCTCACAATTTCAGAAGCCGGAAGTCCTAGATCAGGGGGCCAGCAGATTTGGTTTCTGGTGAGGACTCTTTTACTGGCTTGCTGATGGCTGCCTTCTTGCTGTGTCTTCACTTGGCCTTTCCTCTATATCTGCATGGAGAAAGAGATCTCTCGTGTGTCTTCCAGTTCTTATGAGGACACCAGTCCTATTGGGTTAGGGCCTCAGCGTTATGCTCTCATTTAACCCTCGTTTCCTAATTACCTGAAAGCCCTATCTCCAAATACAGTCACATTGGGAGTTAGAGTTTCAACATATAAATTTTGGGAGAACAAAATTTAGTTCATAACAATGAGATATTAAATTATTAGTACATCTTTTGAGAAAAGAGCTGTTGAACTTTGCTTTTCTCACAAGTTTTTTCCTATTATGTTTATTCAGTGTAGCTTGAGTTGAGCCTCCATTTCACCCATATCTTTCTCTAATCATGGAAGTTTTTCCTTCTAATATTTTCTGTTCTCTATGGTTTGGCAGGTGTTAATTAAGTCTCCTTAAACTTCTTAACTGGAACTGATCAAGGATCTTCTGCGAGTTTCACCTAAAAGACCCCTCTGCAGGTCTGGCAGAGAGTGAATCCAAGACTAAGCTTTATTAATAACTCCTGCTGTTCCTCTTTTCTGCACACCTCAGGCTCCTCTGTGAGAGGGCCAGCACATCACACCTGGCTGCTAAACATCTGTCTGGAGGACTTTGGTTGATTACTTAATAGAACTTGAAGCACATGTGAATGGTCTTACTCCTTATTAATGAGACTAAATGACGCCATGTACCCATTATGTACAGAGGTATGAGCCCACTGATAATTCTAGCACGTACGTAATCGGCGTAGGCTGCAGTGGCTCATGTTTAACTAAAAGCTGACAAGTTTACGTGTTCTGTACAGATGTACAGAAAGGTGGATGCTTATGTGCCCCACGTTTCAACTTCCTGTTTGCCATAAAGATAGCAGTTACCTATAATAATCGGTTTCTGACCTTGAAAGACACATACACACGTATGTATGACACACGTGAATGCACACACACACATGTGCACACACACACATACACATGCACACACACCTGAGCCGGGAGTTCGATTCATTATCATAATTACATAATTACCTGTCATGTTTGACATTTTCTTTTCTGGTCCTCCAAAGTCCAGCCTCTTTGACAAATAATACTGGCACATCTGTTGTAGAGTAACCTCATTGTCTCTAAATCTAGTTCTTGTTTTCATCATTGCTAAGTGGGCCACTTATTTGTCTCTGTAGTCATCATTATTAATCAAAACCCTTGGCGCTCTTTCCTGAATTTGTTGGGTGGCTCTGTATTGGCTTTTGACTTGGAGTTATTTTAGCTGTAACTCTAGGCATAGCACTCTTTACTATCTAAACTTCCCGTTATTTTAATGAAATATTGTATAACAGGAACTAGGCTTTGGTCAACTTTAGTATAAAACGTTTTTCATACCCCTGGGTAGTCATTGATTCCCTAATTTTCATTAGCCAGATTTTATTATTTTTGACATTAGGGTGAAGTGTTCTACTTACATTTAAGATTTGTGCACTCTTCTAATCAAATGAGATTTAAAAAATGTCTTGTAAATATGCGTAAAAATGTTCTATGTGAGCCTTGTATTGTTTATTGTTTTATTATTAGATCTGATTGTTTTCTTTCTTAACATTTTGTTCTGTTGTGTGTATGCAGATTCTGAAGGCTTGTGAATGTTGCATAGGTTACATTTTAACCGTGGTCTTCCTTCTTCTCGTGCGCGCGTGTGTGTGTGTGTGTGTGTGTGTACTTTTAGTCCCTGTTTCTATAAATTGGGGGGGATAGAAGCCTCCCTAAGCTGCTTGCAGGAGGGGAGGCTTGTATGTATCCTCATGGGTAGCCTGACGTTGTCTTCCCGCTTCTGCTCTGCTCAGCACACGTGCCTTCGTGTGGCCCTGCATATGTCGCTCTGTTCTACGTCAAGTCAACGGAGGCCAGAAATTCAGTTTTTAAAGATACTTTCATTAGCAGACCGTCTTCTCTCTCTCCACACAAGAAATTTGTGGGTGAGTGTAGTAGGTGACATTGAAGGTTGGGGAGGTGGATAAGAGAGAAATATTACAGAAGGGCAGACAGCTTCAAATTAAATATTAAAATGCTTGCCGTTACCTGCTCTTTGGTGGTCTCCTGACCTGGGTGTTTGCTTATCCACTTTACCGTCGCAGTTGGCCAGATGGATCTTCTTTCTTCTCTTTCTCCACTTCACTTTTCCTTCTCCTCGGTCTTCACACTCTTTTCCCCATCGTTTCCTTTGATTGCATCCACATAGTCTGTGTACAGTTCTGTGATGCAGGATAGTTTAGCTGTCTCCATCATGACCCCCAAACTCAGCTGTTTTCTACCTTTGCACATTGCAATTTATCAAAATGCTCAACCTGAACAGGGTCCTCCCTCTCAAAGATGCAGTTGGTTGAACAAAAATACTTTTTGTGTGTGTTTTGTGTTGTTTTTGCCTTTAGAACAGAATATCTAAATGCCAAAGAGTTGGTAATGATTATACCATGTTGGTACAAATTTATGCACCAATTACTTCTGAGGTAGTAACAAATGGAGCATGAGAGAGATCCAATTTGGGTGAATTACTGGCTAAAATTAGAGATTAGTGTGCTAGGTTCAGAATTTATGTTCATGCCCTAGCAATAAAAACTGTACAGTAATTAAACTCCAAAGAGGATAGAATCAAGTAAAATAACATATGAATAATTGGAATTTTAAGTATTGTCAGTAGATTACACTATCCCATAGATATTGCTTGTCCAATATAATTTCAAAACTTATGACTTTATAAAAAAATAAATTCATTTTAACCTGAACTTTCAAACTTATAGAACTATTTAAATTAATGCATTAGTTCTGATTTTTTACATTCTGAGGTTTCTTATTTCTCTAGCCTTAATTGGAGTTCCAGAAAGCAGGCCTTTTGTTCCTTCACATTTACTCACTTGATTTTAACTTACCTCTTAATTTTTTTTCATTCAGTTTGAGATCTTTGTGATTCTTTCTAATGAAACCTGGGCATTTTGAGTGTTGTATAACGAGACACTGGATCTTATTTACTCCTTCTGTTTCAACTGGATTCCTCTAACACTGCACCAGAAGGAAAGTCAGGGTGTCACCTCATTATCCAGGTTCCCCACCTCGTCTCCACTGATAACTGAAGGGATTGGACTCATTCCTACTGAGGGGGGTGGGAGTTCCAGCTCTCTACTAGGCCTCCACGAATGCCTCCATGGCTGAGACAGATAAATGTGCCTTGTTATCTCGTCCCACATGGCTTCCACTGACAGGGGTGGTGGGAGGGATCCCACATCTGTGGGAAGGGGTGGGCACCTTGTTACTGCTATGTGGAGGCAGAAGTCCACCTCCCTACCTGGCCTCCACTGGTACTGCCAAGGGGGGTACTAAAAGTCTTGCATTCTTTGACACCCCAGCCTGAGGAGGGTGGAAGTGTAGGTTCTCCACTTGCCTTTTGCTTGTGTGGGGCCACAGATTTCTTCAGTGGTGTTGGGCTGGGGTAGAGCAGTCATTGTCTAAAAGCTTTCTGCTTTGCTACACTGCCCCTTTCCTTTATCTTTGGCTAGAAAGAGCTGACTGTTGGGTTTTGTTCTGCCTCTTCTCATTGGGCGTACTGGGTTGCTAGCTTCTTCAGATCCAGGTCTGGGATACACAAGGCAAAACACACAAACAACTCAGGGGGGTCACTGCTGTGGAGTTCCTTAGTCCTCATGTCCCCAGATGGTCTGCCTTCTTCTCCTTGCCTTTTGTACTCTTCTTATGCTTGTGTTTATATATAACGTCCACTGTTTTTAGTTGTGCATTGTGGGAGGGATAGGGAAAAATACACTTACTCCATAGTCCCAGATGCAAAAGTCCTTAAAAGCAAGACTTGTTTTATTGTTCATTTTTGCTGTTTTCTTTAAACTAAAGTCAAAAGACAATGACCAACCCTCTAAAGACACTTACTAGAAAACAATTTGCACAACCCAGATTACTATATGTGAAAGATTCCTTTAAAAGTTACCTAAAACATGTATGTGTAAAAATGAGTATTTAGAGAAAAAAATTCTAGGACTGAAGAATTCTTAGGAAGTTTGATGTTACATAAATAATTTGTCTTGAACATTATAATTTATATATATTTGAAATCCTCAATAATTATATGTATTTGTTTTATCATTTGATTTGTTATAAGTCTGTTGTTTTAAACAGTGGGAGCCATCGATATTATTCTTTTATTAAACTAAAAAAGTCATACCTGCTTTTTGTAACAAATCCAATGAATTCAGAAGAGTTTAGAGTAAAATAGTACCTCCACCCCATTTCTATTCTCCAGATGTAACTGCTCTTTACAGCCAGACATGCATCAATCCATCCAGCTTTCAGTGTGTTTATACTTTTAATCATGCCCCCCTACCCCGTTTACTCCTAGTTTTCCTCTCCAGCTTCTCTTTCTGTGTATCCTTTGTAAGCTCATCCATCTTTATCCAGCTGTTAAATGTTTGAGTGCTTTCACACTTAGTTCTAGAATTATTTTCTTCTCAATCAATATTGTTTTTCTTTGGGACTCATCTATATCCTTGTTTCAATTGCCATTTACACTCAGATGACTCATAAATTTATTTTCCTACTTTAGATCTCTGCTCTGAGTGTCAAACCAATAACTCCAGCTTTAGGTTTGACATCCCTTTTTGGAGATCCAGATGGAACTCCAAACCCAGCGTGTCAAGCCAGACTGATGATCCATCCCAACCTTTTCTAGAGTTCGCATCTCAGTGAATGGAACCACTATATGTTGAGTTATGTTTGCTAGAAGCTTATTGATTTCCTTTTTCTTTCACCTCCCATATCTAATGAATCAACAAGTCATGTGACTTTTGCCTCCTGAATCTGCCCATTTCTTTCCATTTCTGTCTTCGGGCTTTCATCATCTCCTACCTGGGCTAATGCAGTGGTTTCTTAAATGGACTTTCTGCTTCTAATCTAATTGTGCTTGAATTAATTTTTTGCTCTGTAATCAGAGAGATCGTTTCAAAATACAAATTTGGTCATGTTACCTGCCTGCTTAAAATATTGCAATATTTTTATTGCTCCCATGGTAAATACCTAAATCCTTAACATGACTTAGCACAGTGCCTGTCATATAGTTGACACTCCAATATTGGTAAAAGAATATATAGATGAACTTATGTAGTTTACAGTATTTGCTATTAAAATGGTATTGCCACACACACATCTCTGTACGTATCTTTCTTTCCTCTTAATATTTCTGTTAGATATATTTGTAGAAGTGGGATTGCTAGTATAGTTTAGTTTTCATCTATTAAATATCAATGTTAATAGAGCAGGTGGTGTAATGCCTTGTAGTTATCAAGAGAAAAAGAGGAGTCTGATCTAGGAATACCAGTGGTGATTTATTAAGGAAGCCATCCTGTGCCTTATATTTGATGAAAGGAATCACAACCTTAAAAGATTGCCCAATTATTTAAGGATTTTTTTTTGGAGATTTTTATGCCAAATAACGTTAGATTAAATATTTAGTAATACAGAGCAAGGAACAAGTGAGTTGAAATTTTATATTCATCACAAATGTGATTTATTCCTATTTTTATTTTGCTTATAGGTTTTTTATTAATAACAAATTATGGAAATTAGGTAATTTAAGGAAAGGAATAATTTGAAAATGGGGTGGTGACATAAGGGCTAATAAAAATAATGACTATTTATAATTTTCGTAGGAGTAAAGGATCTATTTACTATTGTAGTTGGTACTGGACAGCTAGATGTTTTCAGAGACGTATTCTTCCATCTCTACCTCTTTTGTTCTACTCCCTGAAGGGAGGATGGTGTGTGCAGTGCTTGTGAAATGGGCAGAAAACAGAATGAAGGTATCAGATGTCTGAAAGGTGGGCGACTAGCTCTGCATTTACTAGCTCTGTGACCCTGGGCAAGCTAGTTAATATCTGTGGTACCTAGTTTCCCAATCTGAAAGCAGTACTAACCACTGACTTACATGCAAACTAGATTGGATGTGATCATTTGTTGTTTATTAATGTATTTATTTTTTAAATTTATTGTTTAAAGTGATACTAAAACGCTTTATTACTGATTTTAGTCGTGAATTTGCGTATGAGAAAATTAAAAGTATGTAATACAGGAACATTAATGGCTTTAAGAGCTCTTTTCAGCAGCTTATTCGGCTGCAAAATAATTTGCAAGAGGCTCTTAAGGCACTGAGAAGTACCATGAAATTCTGAAAGAGTTAATACGCTTTTGGAAATACCCACGTACTCAAAGGGAACACAGAACTCTATGGCATTCATAACTAACTTTTTTACGGATTTCTACTGTTTTCCCTTTCACTCTCGCCTGTTTATTTATACTGAAATGTGTAGATTAAGCAGCTTTATATTTTTCATCTTATTATTAATTTTGTGTCAGCTACTTTGTGGCTGTTTAAACAAAACCTTGATTTAATTGCTCTGTTTGTCGTTTCTTCTTGTAGGCAATGGGCCTCACCACGACCGTTGTTGTATTTACGATGAAAACAACTTGGTGGAAGATGTTTATTGTCTCCCAATAGGACACTGGATCGAGGCCACCGGGCACACCAACGAGATGAAGCACACAACAGACTTCTATTTTAATATTGCAGGCCACCAAGCCATGCATTATTCAAGGTAAAAATAGTGCCGTGTTTACAAGCATAGAAATAGTACAAGAGGTAGCATTAGGACAATGGAAGTATTTACTGTGTTCACAGCTGCAGTGTCTCCCTTCAGAGGGGTGTCTAGGTCTTCAGTTCTTTGAGGAGATAAATTACCGTGAATCAGTGTGGGAGCTTTTCTGGTTCTAGATGTGAAGCACCCTTTTTATAGAATTCTTTGATTAAATGCGTACGCTGGCATCAACGTAATTTGACTGAGCAGTGGTTAACCAATCTTTGTATTTAGTGGATTAAAAATAAAAACTGGATGAAAATATCCTGTATCAGTATTTATATCTTTTATGCTACTGACCAACAGTAAAACGAAAATGGGTATCTCTGTATAAAATCTTATTCAAATAAACATGGGTGAAAATCTAGACATAAAACTAGATTGGATGTCACCATGTGCTCTATTACTTATTATTATATTAATTTTTATTTATGTTTATTTAATTACTATTTAAGCAGTATATGCCCTATTAAAAATTTGAACCCAAGAGGATGCTAAATATAAAGTAAGGTTCACTATACTTTATTCCCACTCATCACACCTAACTCTATTTAAACATTTATGGTTAGTTTTTCTGGAGGTTAAATCCAAGTCTTGAATAATATGCATATACTTTGTTAATGTATTAATTAAAAAATAGCTATTGATTTCCGTCTATGAGATGAGAAATTCAGTTCACTTGTATTTGTCCTCTCTTCCCACTCCCAATCCGTACCAGGCTCATTAAAATGTTTTTGGTATTTAACTTAATAAAAATTCTATTTCTTGACATTTTTGACAGTGCCTCCTGATTTCCTACTGCATAAGATCAGAGATTTATTGCCCCCGTATTGTCTTCCATATCTACTTCTACCTATTAACTCCTGTTTTTTTTTCATTGCTTTTACATTTTCAAGGTTTATGGAATTTACACTTAATTTAGTAAATATAAATAAGTCTTTCATACTTTGATGATTTCAAATTTCAAACCAATATCCAACATATGCAATAGTATGTATATACTACTTACTGTAGAACATGCAGTGTTTGTACCATAAACAAAGAGATGCATTCTCATGTTTTTAAAAATGGTATGGTTTTGAATGAGAAAGAATAGTAATAGGGTTGTGAGAGATAGGAGAGAGAGAGAGAATGCCAACGCCAACATAGCGTTAGGGATCAGTTTTCTTCCTGGACACACCTTCCTTACGAATTCATGTTAGATGCTGGTCTTGCAGATGGATAGGAGGCAAAGCATGAGGAACAGATTGGTTAAGTGTGACTCATGATTTTATCACCTGAGCAACTGGATTAATGATGTTGCTATTTACTGAGATGGAGAAGACTAGGAGATGAGCAATTTGGAATAGGGGTTGAGATAAAAATTATGTTTTAGACATTATTACAATTGAAAAGTATGTTAGATTGCAGAAAGGTAATCCATTTAATGTGTGAAGTTTTGGGGAGAGTTTGGAAATGGAGAGATAAAATAGATGACATTCAAAGTGATGAGTCTCGATGAGCTCACTTAGCAGTGGAGTGCAATATAGAAGAGAAGAAGTGAAAATACCACAATTGAGAGGATCCAGAGAAAAGAATGAGAAGGAGCATCCCTTGAGATGTTCTCACACTTAATGAGGATGTGTTTACGGGTGATTTTTCACTTATCCTGAACCACATTTGTTGAACCCTTTATCTGAAAAGTCATGTCTTAGGCTGTAGGGCTTTTCTTCTATTATTTGATTATTTCTTCCCCTCTATTGTCTTTGTTCTGTCAAAAAAGACATTCCTTAGATGGTTGTTGGATTTCATGGATTTATATCGTATTCTAGACTTTTAAAAAATATTTTTCACCTGGTTTTATTTCTTTACATTTTGTGGTTACTTCAATTTTTCCCCCCAACTCAACTAATTTTTTTTCTTAATTTTGATAATTGTATTCTTAAGTTTCATGGATTCTGATTTATTCTGTTATTCCCTTTTTGCATATTAGTTTGCTTTAGTTTATGAATGGACATATTCTTTAATCCTTCATAGGTTACTGTGGTGAATTGTTTAAAAATTCTCATGTCTTATAGAACTACCTTGTTTTCTCCTGGATCAGTTGTTCTCTATTCATTTGATATTTCTCTTTTGTCATGTTAGTTTTAAAAATAACTGGTAATTCTTAGTTTTTCATGTTTATTATATTGAAAGACTAGGTTATTAAATGTGGCTGGCATGAGTTCCCTTGGCCGTTACTAGCTTCTATACCTATGAGAGTGTTGGTATATGCTGTGTGCATATGGGCAGGTCATGTCTCCCTGTGTAGACCGGAAGCAGACAATCCACCTGGGCGCTCCTGCCACCCCACCCCGAATGAAAAGAGGAGGACCTGTGTGGGGCACGCCTCTCACTCAGAGATCCTTTGCTCCTCAAGTAGGTGTTTCAATTTCTAAAGAAAGGGACTATAAT
This sequence comes from Rhinolophus sinicus, assembly GCF_057876585.1. Lineage (NCBI taxonomy): Eukaryota > Metazoa > Chordata > Mammalia > Chiroptera > Rhinolophidae > Rhinolophus > Rhinolophus sinicus. Next base: position 18,162,060 of record NC_142502.1, read on the forward strand.
TTCTGTATCTTGAAAACGGCTTATTGACAATTAAACACATTTTAAGAGACATAAATCAGACTTTTTATAAACATCACACTTTGTACTGTTTTGAAAAGGTTACAGTTTAGAAAATGTAAGAGCATGCTTAAACTTTGCTGCCCCTTTAGCTTATAAAGAAAAGGTACACAGTAATTTTCAAAACTCAAAATTATTTTAAACATTGTAGAATAATAACTTTGCACATTTTAAAATACAATTTTATCTAGCACATTTTCCAAAATGAATGAAATTAATCACTTTTGAGAGAAAACGAGGTACTTGGGTGCCAGCCCAGCTCTCTCCTTTACTGCTGGGTAACCGTGGGACAGTCCTGTCCCAGTTGGAGATTTCAGTTTCCTGATTTGCAGTGACCTGGTTGAACTAGATAATACTAAAGGCAGTTCTGGAAATAATCAAGGATTAAAGTTAAGTAAAAAAAACCCCACAAAAAACAGGCGTATGTGACATTTTGTTAATATGTTATATTGACCTAACACTGACTATACTTCATAATCAGCTTCTCTGTTTCAGACCCAGGGACCAATGCCTGCGATCTACCAGTGCTACCTCTAGGTGGCACTCTCCTCCATTTTTGTAGCCTAGGACGTACAGTCAGCCCAACTTTACAGAAGCTGTATTTGGAAATACAAATTTTATAGCCGTTATACAAATACATATTTAACAGTATATGTATGCTTCTTATAAAATGATATTTTTACATTGGTCATATTTGTAATCAAACTTTGACAGGAAATCTCTTTTGGAGTAAATAGAGAATGGCCATAAAATTCTGTGTGCAGTAGCACCCAATTACATTGTCCTACTTCTATAGATGAGAATCAAGACGTTATTGGCCAAAAGAAGAATCTGCTTTCAATTGGCCATTACATCTGATTGAATTATTTGAGAGTTTTTAAAAGCATAAATACCAAGATTATAATTATTCATGCTCGTATAGGAAAGAAAAACAGCATGATCCTCCTTCTTGTTGAGTTCTTCTGATTGGGCAACGATTTTTATTGAGTATTAATTGAATGTGAGAGATTCGTTGAAGAGTTCCTCTCCCTATATAAATAACACTCTTCCTATTTTATAAGGTCAAGATAATTGATGGATAACCTCCTTTTCTTATGATTAAAATACATATTTTATATGAAATATTTACATATATTAGATAAATAGATTGTATATTTCATATTATATATAATTATATAGAGATGATTTATTTTCAACATCGTATCAAAAATATTAGTGATAGACATTAGCATCCTAATAGTAATGTGGACAAATGCACACCTACCCTTTAATTCTTGTTTCTTAGGAGTCATTTAAACCATGCCTGTTAAAGTTCATGGGAAAAACAGTTTTTGCCAATAGTGCTTTTGTGGAATCCGTACAATTATAAAGGAAGCAGCTGTGTTCTGTGCTGCCTTGTATGATATCAACCACATTGTCCTTTAAAATGATGATTAAAATATCTTGGTCACAAGTGAATGAGAGAGAAGCGTGACTGAAGGACAGAGTTTGATTGTCAGATCTCAGGTTGTGTCTATAAGAATGGTAGTAAGGAAGAGGAAATAGTCTATCATATAAATTAAGAAAATTGGATTTCTAAATCATTATGTGGGTAAAATATAGCAATTTTACTATAAAATGTGGATTTTTACTACAAAAGAGCAGAAAAATGAGGAAATGTAGGGTAGGGGAAGGTAATTTATAAGATGACAGCTATTACAGAATGTTTTGATGTTGATGAAAATTATCCCATAGAGTTGAGAAAAGTTAATGATTAACAAAGGGAAAGGGAGAATTGTAGGAGCAAAATCTTTGTGTAAACAAGAGTGAACTGAATCCAGGAGAACAAACTGTTCATTCATGGGTGTGGGAAGAAGGTGAAGCATTTGGGCATGGATGCAGGTTGGTCAGTGTAGTCGTGACAGCATGTGGAAGTTCAGTTTTTGATTTCATCTTTTTCTTAGTGAAATAAGAAGCAGGGTCATCAGATGAGAATAAGAGGACAGAGGAGTTTTAGGTTTGAATGAAATATGTAGATGGGATAACTAGTGGAATGTAAGTATACTAACTCATGAATTTTAATATTTACAAGACTCTCCCAATTCCAATATTGCAGTAGCCATGACAACCAAAGAAGAGTTATTCTCACCTGTTAAATGAACACAGAAGACAGAATATTTTTGACAAGCTACTGTTTTCTGTGTGACTCTAGACCAGGGGTGTCAAACTGCATCCCGCGGGCCAACTGCGGTCCACAATCCATTGTTAATTGGCCCACAGCAAATTCCAAAAATATATTTAGTTTACTTAAATAAACCAGGTGAGGCAATACGTACTTTACCTCGAGTGAGTGGCCCGGCTGTTTGTGTGTTTTACCGCATATGGCCCTTGGTGAAAAACGTTGAAAAAAGTTTGGACACCCCTGCTCTAGACAGATCAGAAAGAAGTCTAAGTAACGTGCTAAAATGGAGTTTTGGTAGGCTGGGCATTAGGCACCATGTTTTTCGGAGTTAGAATTAAATTCATTATGCTGACCACTATGGAAGGTCCACTTCAGGAAGACCCATGTGGATCTGTTTATATTAGAGTCAGTGAAGACATCCGGGGATGTTCCTATCTTGTTTCCACAGGCATGATATATTTAGATCACATTGCAATCATTAATTGTGACCATTTAAGTTGGTTTAAAAAGACTAATTTCTTAGAGCGTAGTCTCACCTTTGGCTGAACAAACTGGAAGGATTATCAAAACCACGGGTGATGGATCAATTAGGAAAGAGTAGCCAATGCATATGTTCCTTACTATGTATGAGAGTCAGTTGGGTTTTGGCTATTTGTGTGTCATAGAGGCCCTGTTACAACTTTTCTGTTCCCAGACTTGTTTTTGAAAAGTGAGATCTTTATTTTCATGCTTTGATAAGTTGTAAAATGCCTTTCCCATTCTTTAACTAAGTCCTTTTAATTTTTCTCTCTGAATGTAGACTTTTGTTCCTGATAATTGAATCAGTAGTGAGGACAATAATAACTTAATTAATTAGCATGTGTAAACATTGCTCTGAAAAAAAGCTGGGTGTATCACACATACATAGAAACACACACACACACACACACACACACACACACACACACACACACACACTGATAACATCTACTTGTACAGCTTCTCCATTTTATAATAAAAGGATTGTTTTCCACCCACAGGCCCCATGATGTGTTTGACAGAGTGTTAGGGCAGGACTCTAGGGTCTGGGCTAATGAAAGCAGGGAGTAGATTTTAGATGTCGTGCAAGGGTTATATTGGGCAAGTAAAACCACATATTGCTTTATAACCTTCATCTACTTCTGACTGTGAGAGAAAAGGAATCTTACACAGCATCACCTCCTGTTGTAGAGGAGCTAACCGGGAAGCAAGGTACTACTCTGAGTTCATACCAGCTCATAAGGCCAGCAGCCTCCATTCCCAGATCCCCCTCCATGTACCTCTATTTGTTCCTTGTAAGACGGGGCCTCCATTTTCTTGTAACACAGCATTCTACCATCAAAACACACATCTCGACACAAACAAATGACAAAATAATCCTACTTATTTTCACTAATCAAATTTTAAAATTGATTATATAGTTTTCCATATTCTGACATATTAGTATAGACTTATATAACTTATATAAGTCTAGATAAGTTGGGTTAAGTATAAGGATTGGAAACCTTTTCCTCTCTCCTGGAGCTTTCATGCCATTTTTTAAAATTTTTGATATTTATTCAGGCTTTTGCCTTGTAGTTTAACTTGCCTGGCTATCCTTCCCACTTACAATCTTGAACCACTGTATTCATTGCTTATCTCACTTCCCCATTCTCTAGATTGCAGATCCTGTTGAAATACCCCTTTCTTCCCTAAGATTCCTGTTTGGCTGTTTTGTTTTTCTGAGACAATTATTATTAATCTTCTTAATGTTTTGCTTGCATTTCCATAACTGTGCCATATCCTCAGGTCGGTTTATTGCATCCACAATATGAATAGGCATGTGGATGTTAGACGAAGGCATTTTATGAGAGGATCTTTCAGTATAAACCACATCACATTGTTTTTCTGCTGCTACTCCAGCTTAGTTACACTTAGGCGTGACTCCTCATGCGAAGTTTTATGGAAATTTAATATATGAAGTCCCAAAGCTCAGAGTCATATTTGCATTAAAAAGGAAGTCACCAGAGAATTTATTTAAATGGTGACTTCCTCAAGGATTTAAGAGTTTATTTCCAGACTGTTTTGTTTGTTTGTTTGTTTTTTTGTTTAGTTGTAGGAGGGAAGAGAAACCTAACACTAAAATTAATGATCAATCAAGAATGAAAATAAAGCATCTCAAAAATGATAAATTGATGAGAAGCATGATCAATTTGTTATACACATAATAGATTTATACAAAGTATCAGGAATCATTTTGTTCACAGTGAAATCTATGTGTAGCCATTAAGCTACTTGTATGTTTACAGTTGGTTCTTAGTCATATCCTAGAAATGTTAGAAAGAAAGAAAAAAAGAGAAAGACAGAGAAAAAAGTGGCAAGAATGAAGGAACACTGATGTCTTTTCTGGACTTGGCCAGTTTTTGTTCAGCTCTTCTGTGGTAGCAGGTGGTGACAGGGATAATTTTTTAAATCCCGGGTCTTTGTGAAACATGCCCTGTCCCTTGAAAATTCACTCTGAATAATCTGTTGTTTGTGATGTTACCAGAGGTGTGGAAATAGGGCCCCTTGTGTGTCTCATTGCTTAGGGCCATGAAGGTGAATTTTTGTTATTTCTGAGCTTTTCAAAGAAAACAAAGCCCAGGGGTGCAGTGAAAGTGAAAGAACTGTTCTGAGATTAGCAATGCATTGATCAGTGGCCCTCAGCCACAATAATAGCTGTTTACAGTTGATGGGGTTTTGAGAGCTGTACTTTAATTCAAGAGATTCGAATCAGATATTGTTAATTAAGTCAAGACGAGTAAAAAGGATGATACAAATCATATCATAGAAGCTGGAAATAGGTGTAATTAATTGATTATAGGAATAGATTTGAACACCAGAATGCCAAATTTCAAAATACCCTTTTCATAAGATTAACATTATTCCCTACTTAAAACTAAACAAACTTAAAAAACTTAATTTGGAAGTATGTATCATTTTGATTTTATACCATGTGCCCTGTATTATGTTAGATACTTTTAGAATTTTTCAACTTAAATAATAATGAAATTGCATGGTATTTATTTATATAACAAAAGTGTTCTTCACTTTGCGAAAGGATTCCTTCATTTAGAGGACTAGACATTCCCAGGAAAGAGCTGAGAGGCAGGATCTCTCCCTGCCTGAATTAATAATACCTGAGGAATGTTTCTGTCCTGGCAACTGCCACAATGACGAGGAAAAATTGAGGATAGGAAAAGAAGAAACAAAACAAAACCATGAACAGTAATTAACTAGCTATTTCACATTTCAGAGATGAGTAATGAGAAGTTTAAACTGTGCAATTCACGAACTGCAGATTGTGGAATGGCATTTATAAAACATTACCTACAAATACACCTTTATTTCTCAGGTTTTGTCCTTATTCTTTGCCACCTTTTCTATTTTTCTACCTTTTTTCTGTATTTCTAGGCTACTTCTCTCTCTCTCACCCCCATTGCCACCCCTTTGTCTTCCACTGTCTCTAATGTTGTGCCTCTATTTTCCTGTCTGTCTCCTACCATCCCTCAGGCTTTTCTTGTCCCCTCTTTCCTCTTACTGTCCTTCCCCCCTGTCTTTGTTTTCTGCTGGATACTTTACTGCGTGGCCACAATATGAGATTGAAGTCCATATCTAAACACATATTTAAAAGATTTGTACTTTCTGTTCTTAATATGGTAATCAGGTGACTTTGGTGTTTATTCCATTCACTGATTCATTAATTCATTCAACTGTTGAGTACCTACTTTTTGCCAGAAACTAGATACTAGGGGCACAAATTTAAGCAGGACCTAGTGTTTCTTCTTCAGAAGCTTTGATAATCTTTACTATGATATTACTATCATATTACTATGATAATCTTAATCCAATTAAATTACTTTTTACTTCTCTGTGACTTCTTCTTAACTTATTTTCTTTAAGTGGCCTGGAGTGAATTTAGGTCTTGAATTCCTGTTGAAATTTCTCTACATTTTAAATGTGACTTTGCTTATCAAAATTTAGTTATTTAATTTTTAGGAACAATTTTTTTAAAAAGGGCGAGACCATGGTACTTAAATTTTTTATTTTATTAGTTTCAGGTGTACAAAACAATGATTAGACATTTACACCCCTCACAAAGTGATAGCCCCCCACATGTCTCCTACCCCTCTGGCAACGTGCATAGCGATTACAATACCATTGACTGTATTCCCTATGCTGTACTTTACATCCCGTCACTATATATATTTTTATTTCTTGTAATTATAGTTGACATTCAATATTATTTTATATTAGTTTCAAGTGTACAGTGCAGTGGTATTTACATAATTTATGAAATGATCTCCCCCATAAGCCTGGTACCCAACTGACACCATACATAGTTTTTACATTATTGACTATATTCTCCATACTGTATTTCACATCCCTATGACTATTTTGTGACTACCAATTTGTACTTCCTAATCTCTTCACCTTTCTGACACATCCCCCCAATGCCCCTCCTGTATCTATGAGTCTATTTCTGTTTTGTTTGTTTATTCTGTTCTTTAGATTCCACATATAAGTGAGATCATATGGTATTTTTCTTTCTCAGTATGACTTATTTCACTTAGCATAATATCCTCTAGGTCCGTTCATGTTGTTGCAAATGGTTAAGATTTCATTTTTTTTTTATGGCAGAGTAATACTCCATTTATATATATGGAGTATTTAGAAGAAATTATACCACACTTTTTTTATCTAGTCATCTATTGATGAGCATTTCAGTTGTTTCCATATCTTGGCTATTGTGAATAGTGCTGCAATAAACATAGGGATGTATATATTTTTTCAAATTAATGTTTTGGATTTCTTTGGATAAATACCAGGAGTGGAATTGCTGGGTCATAAGATAGTTCTAATTTTAATTTTTTGAGGAAACTCCATACTGTTTTCCATAGTGGTTACACCAATTTGCAATCCCAGCAACTGCACACAAAGGTTCCCTTTTTGATGATAGTCATTTTGACAGGAGTGAGGTGGTATCTCATTGTGTTTTTTATTTGCATTTCTCTGATGATAGTAATGTTGAACATCTTTTCATATGTCTATTAGCCATCTGTATGTGCTCTTTGGAGAAATGTCTATTCATGTCCTCTGCCCATTTTTTTAAATTGGGTTGTTCGTTCTTTTGGTGTTGAGTTGCATGAGTTGTTTTTTAAATTTTGAATATTAACCCCTTATCAGATGTATCATTAGCAAATATCCTATTCAGTAGGATGTCTTTTTGTTTATTGATTTTTTTTTGCTGTGCAAAACTTTTTAATTTAATGTAGTCCTACTTGTTTATTTTTTTTCTTTTGTTCCCCTTGCTCGAGGAGCTATATCAGTAGAAATATTACTACAGATAATGTCTGCGAGTTTACTTGTGCCAGTGCCTGGCCTGTGACCACTTTGTCAAATGCCCTTAGAACAATGCATCTTAGCCACCGCTCACCTTGGTCTTGCAAATATCTGAATGGTGCTCAAGAGAGGCTGCAGAGCAGGATACGGCTCACTGCCTAACGCCAAAAGTTTCCTAGGCTGCCGCGCGCGGGCTTTCTGCTGCTGTGAAGGTCTTCCGCAGCTTGTGGGGCGGGGCTGGGCACTCAGTCCAGAGTGCCCCTGGCAGAGCAGCACTACCTGGGTGGGGCAGGGACCCAGGGCATCACCAAGGTGGTGTGCATGTGTGGATTTTACCAGACCAATTTGGTCTCAGATTTGGCCCTTTGCAGGAGAGCTCAACATAAAAAGGATAGCGCCGTCCTGTAGATTACACTTGAGTCAGGCTCCACAAGGGATAATGGCGGCTGTCTCTCTATCCCTTGTCTTGAAGCCACAGAACTCAGTCTGTCCTCATATGTCTCTGGCGCCTTTCGAGTTGCTGCCCCTCCACCAGAGACTGTGTGTGGGCTCTCTAAGAGGGTGCCTAGGTTTCCAGCTGCCTTCTGTCTCACAGGGATGGGGAGACAAGAGTCCTCGCTGATTTTCACTGCCAGATGTTGTGGAAACTCTCCCGGCATTGGACCCCTGGGCTGGGGAGCCCATGGTGGGGCTGGGAACCCTCCCTCCTCTGGGGGACCTTCACCACCGAGATGTCCCTCCCTGGGTTCAACCACGGTGTGGGTTTGGCATCAGCCCATCTTGCGATTCTGCCCCTCCTACCAGTCTCAGTGTGGCCTCTTCTTTATAACCTTAGTTATAGTAGTTCTGTTCAGCTAGTCTTCAGATTATTCCTGAGGTTGGTCGTCCTATAATTTATTTGTAATTTTGGTGTGATCCTGGGATACAGCAGGCATAGCGTTTACCTAATCCGCCATCTTGGACCTTCCTTAAAATTTTATGAAGTCAGGAAATTAATAAAAGTTTTATTTACGTCACATTCTTATTTTCTCATCCAACTAAAATCTTTTCAATAATTGTACTGTTGAAGTACAAAAAATGCCTTCTGTGTAAAGTACAACATTATCTTTAACACTGTGCTTTAGATTTTCATCATTATTAAAAAATAAAACTTTGTAGAGGGTTGGGTACAGGACTGTTGCCTGGCACAAGTCCAGAACGTACGATCATAGAGTTTTATGTGACTTGCCTTGCTCTATGTTGGGAGCATAGCTGAGTAATAATTTTAGACCCATACAGAAATCTTGTTGGTAGGCATTGCAATCTTTTGGATTGACATATACTTAAAAATTTTATAGTAGATTTTTGACCCAAGATATAGTAACGTCTAAGAAATTACCCATAGTAACCTTTTTTAGCTTGTAAGTCAAGTGACTGATATTCTATCACATCTCCTTTGGGACTCAGAGTGAGTTAAGGCCTCTCATGATTTTTAATCTTCAAGCATATCCAACTTCACAGTGATGGGGTTAGAACATGCTACCCCAGAATATGGCCCTTTGGGACATTGAATATTTTAAACTGAGGGTTAATTTGAGAAACAGTACTTACAGGAAGGACTTTAAGACCTCCCCTTAAAGCAGGTGATAAAACCCTCATGTTAGAGGTGCCCTCCCTATAACTGGACGACAGGCACATCCTTACCTCCAAACACTAAGAGGAACCCAAATTCACAGGCCTTGATAAGTTTCTCCCATTTTACTGCCCTTAGTTTATATCCTTTTGTCCTATTGCATTTTTCCACACTTCATCAAAGCTGGTATAAAAATGCTCAGATTTAACTTCTCGTCCTCATTTCCTTATGAAGGCTCCTATATCATGTAAACTTATATTAAATAAATATATAGTATTGGACTGCCCCAGTGGCTCAGGTGGTTGGAGCACCGTGCTCCTAACTCCGAGGTCGCCAGTTCGATTCCCACATAGGCCAGTGAGCTGCGGCCTCTACAGCTAAGATTGTGAACAACAGCTCTCCCTGGAGCTGGGCTGCCTTGAGCGGCCAGTGACCAGCGTGAGTGGCTGTCAGCCAGTGGGTGTGGCCGGCAACCATCATGAGCTGCTGTATTCTGCCGTGAATTGCTGTGTGCTGCCGTGGGCTGTTGCAGATCTCCATTAAAAATAAGCCTGTAAACTTAAAAAAAAAATCCTATAGAGCACAGAACAGGTCAGATATGTAATGAAACATGGATAGATAAAATGCAAAATAAAGAGAGGGTGAAATATGACTGCATGCTTGGAGAGATGCAAACAGTATTTAATATCCAACTTTGGCTTAAAGTATCTCATCTTGTTGACTGGACTACTTTCTTTAACTTATTTAAAAATATTTGTCATGGGCTGCTTTCTTGCTAGTGCAAAAAGCTTTTTTGGGGAAAATCAAAATAGTGAATATAGAGTGCACATAAAGGTAGCTAGTATACTGAGAAAAATTAAGGAAATGAAGTTTTATTCCAGAGAGTATACAAACTCTGTCTGGAGGAAACAAACACAGTCTTAGGATCTACTAAGCTGATGGAATTCAGTATTATCAGTCTAGGACATAGCTGAAGGGCAATCCGATGAGATGTATCACCTGAGTGCCTGTATGTCTGAGTTCAGCAGACTCTGGGGACAGGGATTGTAAATCTTCTGCTGTTTTAAGAGTGAAATGACAGTCTTGATTACAGCATGAAATTGGTCCTTAAAATGAACTTGAAAATCTTAACAAAGGCTGCTGCGTGTTCCTAAAGTTGTAATAAAAAGCCGTCCTATAGCAGCTCCAGACCCCAATTGACCAAACCAGTTGTTACAAAAATGCCACTTATATTGGAAGTCAGATCTCAGATTATGAAACAAGTGCGTAAGAGAAGCTAGCATAGAAGAAGGAATGAAGGAAGGAAGAGAATAGGGAAGAACGTACATGAGAAAAAGCAAAGGTCAGAAAGAAACACTGAACACAACCTAATGATAAGAATAAATCCTGTCGGATAGGAAGCATAGCTTCCATAAAAAATTACAACGCTTGCTTGAAAAAAAAAAAGAATCAGAAGGATTAAATTTCTCAAATTAAAAAAATAAAAATAATGAAGGATTTCTTTTGTTTATTGTAGTTTCTCACTCTTCAAATTTTAGTGTTGATTCTATACCTATTACAGACATTTTTATAATGAATCCACCTTATTTTATTAGTGGACACCGAAAAAACTGTAGCATTTCCTAAAAGATAAGCTAATAAACATAAGACCCAAGAGAATATTTTGCCCTTGGCACTACAACATTGAATTTTGACCATTTTTATCTATAAGATTGGGGAAATTTCATGTTGCCAGGCTATCAAAGTAGCCTTGTAGAGCAGGGATTTTTTTTCAGACTCCAAATACTGCGCATGGCATTCTGTGAATAAGAGCATAAATAGTTAAAATGGGTCAGGAAATTATCCCATATAGTTTCATATAGAGTCTTGGGCAACAGCACTGTCACAACAGCATTGGTTTTCCATGATGTTGGCCTCATGTCATCATGTTGACATACCTGGATATTGATCAAGCCCCTTCTCCCATGGATGATTCTCTGGCAATGAGAGTAAAGACCCTGTCTGTTACGTTCACTGTTGTCTTCCCAGCTTGGTGCCTACACTTTGATATGTAACCAGTCACTTCTTATTGTATAGGAAAGTTATTTAAATGAGGCATCTTAACTCTCCCGTAAGAAGACTATAAACTTCAGTACAGGATATGTGTCTGTTCAGTTCATATTTATACACTGCTTTTGGCATAATGCCTTGCATATAACTGATGGTTATGTGTGCAGATTGAGTGATGAACTTTATGAAATTGAATGGCTCATTATTATTTGCCATCTAGGGATTTATCCAAAACTTTTAGAACTCATGGGTAGGTCTTGTATGGTGGCAGGGGGTCAGGTGGAAGAAATGAGAACTGTATTGCTATAGAGTTGTAGCTTGGCTACCCTCAGGCACAATGACTTCTTTCCTCTTTCGTTCTCTGGAGTACCAGAGAGTCTGACCATGTATTGTTGGCAATCAGAGGGAATGTTCTTCAGAAGTAACTAATTGTCAGGAGTATAATTTTCAGTGGACAGAATGGGCAGGCAGGTGGGAGTAGAGAAAGGTGAAGAAATCTAAATGATAAAAACCTTTAGTAATTTAGAATTGTGGTGGCATATTATAGGGTCAATTGATGTCAAATTGTAGTGGGAATCTTAGATCAAGGCGGCTGAATGTTTCATGTTCACTGTGCAGAAAAATGTTAGAGCAGGCCTGAGATTTCCTAGTCTTAGAAAAGCTTTTTTGCAAGGTTGGCTTTTCTGCTGTTCTCTGGGAACTTGGCTAGGAAATGGTCCCCTGGACTGATATATAACTATCCCCAAATAATAATGACTCACTGTGCCTCAACTCTGCAAAGAATGTGTTTATGCTTAACACCTGCCTTCTTTCTGGGAGTCTAGACTTTTGGTACTTGCTAAGCAGCCCTCAATAAAAACAGTATCTAAGGAGCTACCCTGGTGGACAACACTTTCTGTGTATTGTCACAACTTGTTGCTGGAGGAATTAAATTAAGCACGTCCTGGTGCAATTTCACAGGGAGGGGATTCTCTTGGAAGCTTGCAACTGGTTTTATCTGGACTTTTCCCATGTACCTTTTCCTGTTGCTGATTTTGCTTTGTATCCTTTCATTGATTGAATCGCAGCTGTGAGTATAACCATATGCTGAGTCCTATGAGATCTTCTAGCAAATCACTGAACCAGAAGTGGTCTCGAGGAACCCTGACATGTCCACGTTAGAGGAATCAGTCCAACTAATGTCTTGAGCTAATCCTGCGCAGGACTGTAGGCTCTCAGAGGCTTGTCACCAATCAGTACGGTGCAGATAGCCTTTTTGCCTTGGACCACTGTTTGGTCAGCCTGATGTGAATCCAGAGTACATGTGTGCCTGTTTTGTGTGGGTGGTTTCTTTTTGTTTTGTTTTGTTTTGTTTGTTTGCTGTATTTACCAATTAATTTCACTTTATGTAATGCAGTCCTTAAAAGCATGTGCTCTGAGTTGGACTGTCAAGGTTTTAATTCCAGCTGTACCACTTTCTAGCAGTAGGATTTTTGGTATATTACCTAATTGCTGTGAAATACCTGTATATCTGTAAGCTAAAGATGATAATAAAACTTACCTTAATAGGCTATTGCCATGATTAAATGAGATAAATTAATGTGCTGATTCTTTTGATTTGGTTCAAATGATTTTATTAATACAATTTGACCACTTCTTGAGGTTAGTAGTATGAATTGAGTTCTTCTCTTAGTTGCAGATGTGGTGATACGTTCTTCACTGTTTTGACTTTATGTGTATGTATTTGGTTTTAGGAGGCAGGTTTTCCCAGCCTTTCGATGCTGCCATTTTTCCTGAAAATGAATTTACTTTTAGTTGTTGAAAATTTTAAATGGAACTATAAGATGCTAATATTTACTTAGTCTTTTATTGTTTATGTATTTTTCCTAGTCATAGGTAGCAGGGAAACACTTGAAAACACCAACATTGTAAGAAAGTAAATACAATTTTATTGAGCATCTACTAGCTACCAGTTGCTTATGCTAAGTAACTACTTGCACTAATTCATGTTATTCTCCCAACACTCTGTAATAAGGTGTTAATAACCCCATTTTAATGATGAGAAACTAAACCATAGAGAAGTTGAATCCATTCACCACACTAACATAGTAAGTGGCAGAACTGAGACTCAAACACAAGACTGTTTGATTTTAAGGACTGTTGTCCAAGTATTATGCTGTCTCATTATAAAAAAAAAAACGTAATGAAAATAAAAACTAATTATCAGAAATTAAAATTAGGGGATGTGGAAGAGGACTCCTATATTTACTACATATACTTTTTTGCAAGTGCATTGGGCACATGAACATGGCCAAATTAGACATACTTTCTGAGATTTCTGCAGCAGAATTTATTGAGTTTTCTTTGGCTGCATTTTTATCAGCATTATCGATTTTTGAAACCTAATGCTTTAACTGAAAACTTCCCTACACTTTTTCATGTTAGTAGGTTTCTGGATTTGCTCTGAACATTTCCTTTTCCAATATTGCCAGAAAAACAGGTCTAAGCTGAAACCTCAGACTGCATTTTTGGTTCAAAAACCTAAAGCTATCCAGTAATAGTGACTCTTAAAAAAACCTTCTCAACACTAAGGACTAAACTTGTTTCCTGCTTTGTAACATAGTAGTTAATTTTAATGTCATAAATTTATGTATTTGTAACTTAAAAAACAGTTTTTGAATCAGTGAATGCCAATGTGCTTTTCTCTTCATTATTATTATTATTATTATTATTATTATGTTTTTTTTTTAGTAGTTTTTTTGGTTTCATGGGAACACTTCAATAGAAATACCAACCAAAGATTTTTACCTATGGCAGTCCCTAACAAAATTGAAATTCTCTTCTAAACCTTTAGGGAAATCTAAAGCCTAATCAAAACTATCCCCATCAAGTACTATATTTCTTGCAAATTTGGGTCCTTTAGATCTTAACATTATTATTATTGAAGTCATTATGTTTCGTGAATTTGAAAATAAATTATGGCTTCTACCTCTCAGATATTATCTTGGAGGACTGGTGTCACTTTTCTGTGAGTTTTTCAATAGTAGGAACCATATCTTATTTACCTTTATACCCTTCAACCTATTTCAAAGCCTGCGTGCTGAGTACATGCTCCAAAATTACTGAAGAGTTCCTTGGATTGTTTTTGACCTTGATCATAGAAGCTATGACTTGAGCAGGCAAAAAATCACCCTAAAGATTGTGATGTATCTCTTGTCTTAGTTGTTTTTCCTGTGTTTAATCTGCCTTCCTGGATGAGGAGCTCCTAGAGATCAGTGGAGACAGTATCAAAGGTCTTATTTGGATAAAGACTCAGGGGGAGTATCTTTTAATTCTTATGTTTCAAGTTGTCAGAAATTACTTTAATATGCAAAAATGGTAGTCTTGTCATATGGATCTCTCTTTTGTCTGGTTTTAGAAAGGCTTTAAGAGAACAGACAACGCTGTGGAAAGCATATTCGGTGAAAAGTCTAGACTTTGTTCTTCAAGAGTTGCATGGCATTATACAAATTGCCCCATGTCTCCATGTCTCTGTTTCTTGCTTGTAGATTAAGCAAGATAATCCAAGTTCATGAACTCACCAAAATAGGCAAAATTCTTCTATGTGTTATAAGTCCAGATAGTGGATCTCCTTGTAATGACTGGACAGGAGTGGAAGGAGGAGTTCTGCGTGTGGGTCTGCGTGCTGGCTATATGGATATATTCAGCTTATAAGAGATTTATTTCAATTTTTAAAGTGTATTATGTTTCAGTAGAAAGTTTTTTAAATTTCATGTGCTCAGTTTTGCAAAATCTTTTAAAAAATTGATAGAGCACAAAAATCCTAACGTGTTACAAAGATAAACAACCAAAATAACTTCTTGCAGCATTTCCCTTCAATAGTTTCCATCAGAAAATTATTGAAGACAAACAAAAAGGGATGGTAAAGTATATGCAAAGAAAAACAAATTTCTTTGAATTCCATTAACTGATTTTCTGTGGATCCACCTAAATTGAGTTTTAGATATCTGGTGCTATACGTATTTTCTTTGTTGACGTTCATTTCGAGAATGCAATAAGACCAAATGGTTGTATTGGTGGAAGTTCTTTTTGATGTTTGTTAATACAGGATGGAAAAGCAAAGTAATAAAAGTATAAAAGGAACAAGTAAATACTGAAAAGTATATTTGAAGCTTCACAGCTTTTAGTCGGAAAATATAATTATTTAGTGTTTCTATAAAGCGATGGAATCATCCTCCTTTTGTGAATCAAAAGTATGGTGCCAGCCGCCTACTTTTAATATCAATGAGAAGAGGATGGATAGAATTTTCACATGCACAGTAGGTGTTGGAAACAATAAAACATACACAACATTTTCTGCAGATCCCCTTTGACCTATTTAATAAAATGAAAGAATCCCAAATTACGAGACTTTTTTAAAAAAGCATCCGAATAGCTTATTACAGGTGCGTTGGTCAAGAGGGCGGCCATCAGTGTGACTCAGCTCTCTCTGTCATGGCCACACGCGCGCTTCTCTTTTGCTTGTTTTATATCCATGACCATTCTCTCTCCTTATGTACATGGTGTATATTAAAAACACACCATTTAATTCCTGTTTGCTGGATAGAGAAGGCAATTCATTAATACGTCACTCAGTATTTCTGGTTGCAGAAATGCTATGCATTGCTAAGCAGAGGACGGGGAAAGCTTCCTTTACATTGATAGAAACAGGTGTTCTCTTTTAGTTGTCAAGTCAGCTCCCTTCTGAGGATCTCAGATAAGTGGCCCAAATTACATCTAAGAGGAAAATTCACCAAAGCATAATTACTTTTCATCAGGGTGCCACAAATAATGAAAAGAAAAGACACTGGATGTATATTGTAGTCTACTTAATCACCCTCATTTTAAAAAGCTGATGGAGAATTCCTTCCTTCAAGACAAATTGTATAGCTTTGGTGGTAAATTAGGCATATTTTCTAAACACTAAATTATATTTCTTCTAATTCACATTTGGCTGAGAAAAGCTGACTAGTCTTTGCAGCTCTTGAATATAAGAGATAAGGTTTGCAGCTGCCATTTCAAACAGTGCATTTTTGTCTATTCTTCCATCACTTCCTGTGTTTCTATTCATATTGAATGAGTCCCCTTCTTTATTTTTTTTGGTGAGATAAATTTCATCAGTGTTGCTATCTATGCAGGATGCGGGCAGGTCCCTTATCTCACCTTGCCTGCCCTTTTCTCCCCCAATCCCCCCAAACTTGTGTATTGGTCTAAACTTGTGTAGACCAATAGATTATTAGTATGGGTAGAAATAGTAAAGCTTTGTCCAATGATAAACAGTTATCTTATGTAGTGCATAAGATATCCTGGTCATCAGATTTTTGTAGCATTTCTCTGCATTTAAGAGAAGTTCTAGAACTGAAAAACTTCAGTTGAGGCATAATGGAATATTTGAGGCAATAAAACTAGGTTTGTCTACAAGCTCAACCTTTGATATGGGGAAATTGCTTAAACCCCACATGCCTTGGTTTATTCATCTATAAAACAGAGTAATGATACCTACCCTATAAGAAAATCAAATAGTTTTGGGAGGGTGTGTAGACTTTTAGGGAGTTGATGGGAGAAAGTGCCTATCTTACATCAGCACCTTTAACCAGGGTAAGACCTTTAGATTTCCTTCTGTTTTCCCAATTTTCTGTTTTTTTCCCCATCAGCAGCTTTTCCTCTGTGATCCTCACTGTATCCTTTCCGGCCCATATCATCAAGAACTTCTCACCACTACAGCCACTCTGTCTTTGCATCCCACACTGAGACTGTTTCCTTTCTCCCTCCAGCCAGCTGGGTCAACAGAATAGACACGCCCACTCATAAAATAAGATGTGTCTTGATGATTAAGTTACTATGGGGAAGAGCTATAGGCTTTCCAGTACATTACACATCTAAGGAAGGGACTGGCAAACTTTTTCAGTAAAGGGTCTGACAGGATATACGAGTACTTTAAGCTTTGTGGGCCATATGCTTTCTCTTGTGACTATTTGTTTACCTCTTTTGTTGTAGTGTGTAGATATAGACAATATGTAAACAAATGAGCATGGCAATGTTCCATGAAGACTTTATTTACAAAAACAGATGGTGGACTGGATTTAGCCTGTGGGTCATAGTTTTTGAGCCTCTAAGACATCGAGATGAATCATAGCAGTCATGTAGTCCAGCTTCTCCAAAGTCTGCTCCATAGAGAGCTGTACCCCTGCAACCAAATGTTAACTGGTCAAATGCATTTTTGAAATGCTATACGGTATGTCCCCTACATAGAAGCTCGTCAACACATTAGCATACTTAAGACCCTGAGTTTTTTGGGGCTGTAATATTAATCATTAGAATAATAACTGATGCTTTAATAGTTCTTACTATGTGCCCAGGACTGTTGTAAATCCTTTTTCATATATGATTTCACTTAATCTCACAACCCTATAAGGTATTAGTATTGTTAAAGCCATTTTATAGTTGTGAAACTGAGGCACTGAAAGGTTAATTAATCTTCCCCAGGTAACATAATTAGTGAAGCCGGGATTAAAATTTAGGCAGCCCAGCTCCAGGGTCTGTGCCCTCAGCCACCGTGCCACCTCCTCATAACATCTGGATACCTCTGTGAAATAATGTGAGTTGAGAAAGTGCTTCTTTAATCCAGTTCTCTCAGTTTACACATTAGAAAAGTGAAGTCTAGAGGGATTCCAGTGACTTTGCAAAGATCACAAGTGTAATTATTAACTGAGATTAAGTCTACAAATCAATTAAATCAGTAGCTAGTACTTGAAAAAAATGCTTAAATTAATCCTTTATAAAGACAGAAAATCCTTTAAAAAATGAGTAATCACTTCTAATTTCCCCTTTTTAAGTTCTGATTTTATAACCAGTTTCACTTAATGGGGTAAATGTACAGTTTGATTTTTTAAAAGATAGAATTATTTTCACTTTTAAAAACTCTGTTAGGCAATCCTCTATCAAGGAAAAGATGACAAATCTTTACCTCCAACTCTGACCTCGCTTTCAGGCTCAAAATCAGTGATCACTAGACCTTAATGTACATTAGAATCACTTGGGATGCTTGGAAAAATGATGCTGGGTCCAACCCCGTGGACTCAGAATTCTGCATTAATTGAGGATGTGGTATCAATATTTCTAACGATACCTCCAAGAGATTCTAGTATTAGCCAAGGCTGCGAATCACTGCTGGAGAACCACATTTGTTATTGTCTGCTAAATTTGTCCACTTGCATTAACAGCTAACATTTAAAATACTAAATGTCATGAAACAAAACTTATTACTATGGTTCATGGGTTATAATTAATAAAAATGTGAGCACATTCCAAGCATGACTGGAACTTTATTATTGCAGATAAATCGTACCGGCGGCTGTAATGTTCAATCAGTTTTATGTGAGTGGGACTTGAGGATCGACATACACAGAATCAGACTGATCAAAAAACTCGGGGGTTCTGACAGGTTGCTACAAGTCTGTGTGGCCCGGACAGATTCCGGTCTATGCCTTTTATGTGGCTGCTTAATGCCTGGGGCCTACGGCGGAAGAAACAAGTGTTTTGGAGGATTAGGTTTCGGCACCATCCTCTACCTACTTACAAGTATTATAATAATGTATAACAGAAGAATTCAGAAAAGAAATCATGTGTAGTAGAAGAATTTAGTATAGAAATAGACCATCTATGAGAGCAAATGGGATAGAAATTGTCAGGGACTTGAGACGGTCTAATTACTACTATTGAACACAAAATTTGCCTTCAAATTTTCTGGCAGTTAAGGCAAAAAAGGAAACAAGTTGAGTGACGTAATTTATATTCTGGCTAAAAAGAGCTTTCACATTTGTCTGCAGAGAAAATTGTTATTTTGAACTATTTTCAATGAGTAATTTAACATATGAGTGTCCTTGGTATAACACAGTTGAAAATACCTTTACCACAATTTCTCAAAAGTCACAGCAATGCTGTTCAGTTGATAATAGTTGAATGAACCAAATATCTTGAGTCAAGACATTTCTTTGGTGGTTCATTCATTTATTTATTCAATTACCTATTTACTTTTTTTTTATTTTGTTTTATTGGGGAATATTGGGGAACAATGTGTTTTTCCAGGACCCATCAGCTCCAGGTCAAGTCGTTGTTTTTTTTTTTTTTTTTCAATCTAGTTGTGGAGGAGGCAGCTCACTGGCTCATATGTGAATCGAACCAGCGACCCTGGTGTTATGAGCACTGTGCTCTAACCACTGAAGCAACCACCCCTCCCCCATTTACCTTTAAGTGCTAACTACATGCTGGATATGATGTTAAGTTCTGGGAATATGGTGATCAATAAGACATCAGTTTTCTTCTCAAGGAGCTCAGAGTACAGAGGAGGAAATGCTCAGGAAAACCAAAATTTCAGAGTGAGAAAGGCCAGAGTGAAATAAAAGTGTGTGATCATTAGTATATGTTATAGGAACACAAAGAAGGAGGAGCTAAGTGAGCCATGGGGGGATCAGGGAAGGTCGAGTAGGCTTAATCAGAGAGGTGAGCAGTGAAAATGCATTCCAAGAGGTGGAACAGCAGGGAAGGGAGAGTATGTGGCATGTCAGGAGAATTACAAGTATCTCTCCTAAATTGGAGAGTGGGAGTCCTATGGGAATGCAGAAGTAGAGACATAGGTAGGTGTTATATTCCAAAGGGTCAGGCCAAAAACTCAAGACTTCATGTGAAAGTGATGGGTAATCACCTCAGTATTTTAGGTAGTGGAGTCATATGATCACATTTGTGTTTTGGAAAGCTCAGTCTAGCTACGTGCTGGAAAGGAGACGGACTGTGAAGTCACTTAGGAGGCTCTTGGTGTAATTCACCCGGTAAGTGTTGAGGATCTGAAGAAAAGCAATAGTAATGGAGAACCAGATAGGTTTTCGGAGATTGACTTATGTGACTGCATTAACGACTAGAAGGGAGAAGAAGAGGAAAGAACTAAGAAAAATTTCTTGGTTTTGGTGTCTGGGTGGCTGTGGCACAATTTAGGAGATCAAGAATGATAGAGGAGAATTAGGTTTGTGGGTAGGGAACAAGAGAGAAGAAGATGGTGAAAGAGGAGTTCGGTTGATTACTTGAGTGGAGAATTCCAATAGAGCATTGGGATCTGAGCTAAGGTAATAGGTTTGTAACTTACCGGTATGTAAATGGCAATGTATATTAGTGAGATCATGTAAGAGTTTATAAATTGAATAGAGACCAGAGTTTGGAACTCTGTGAAACGTCACACTTAAAAAGCTTGTGGAGGACACCGAGCTTATAAAGGAAACAGAAGCTGAATAACAGTAAACTAGGAGTATATAGGCTAATGGAAGTGATCAATAGGATACATGCTCCCACCTAGTAATGTAATTTGAGACAGAGATAGAAAGTGTACATCAAACTGTCTCTGTGAAATATAAGTTGTGTCAGATGGGCCTTGATAGATGTTGGGTCTAGGGCTGCTGGACTGAATTCTCTTAATAGGAGCCTGTGGCTATTATGTAAGGGACAGATGATTTAGATGTCTGATAAGTTTCAAAAGTTTGACATCCAAACATTTCCCCACACACTTAAGCCCAATTGTGAAGGCAAATAACTTTCCTGAAAAATCTTGACCATATCTAAGCACTTGCATAGCAGAAGGTGGGGATGACAATGCCCTGGGCAGTGAGACATGGAAGAGGCAATTTTAGCTTAAAAAATTTAAGACCAATTTGTACCAATTAAACACTTCAATGAATAGAAGCTAAGTATGCTCAGTGGAATGGATGATCTTAAATAAAACAGTATTGTGAAGGTCTTGCCAGAATGACTTAACTGCATGTAAGAGTACCATAAAACTCAATGCACTCTTACGGTGATTAGGGTTATTTGAGATTTACCACTTTAAATATGACAGTTATAGTTTGGATTTGATTGGTACTTATTTCTCCTTGTGAATTGTATTGGAATACATGTCCAAATGTTTACTGAATATCTTTCCTAGTTAGAAATAACATAACTAGGCCAAGTATCACGGAACATGGCCTGTTCTCATAGATCTATGGACCCTTAGGATCTATGGTAACTTAGAGAAAACAGAAGTCTTTTTGATCTGCACATCCTTAGAAGGGCTTATTGACTGTACTTCTCTCTGGACATTGTAAAATAGACTGTTTGTGCCTTGACTCCAGGCTGAATGAAAGAAGCAAAACTTCCCAGGGATTTTGTAGGTCCCAATATTCCAATACTTTTAATTCTGCATCTCTTTGACCCTGACATGCTCACTACTCACATCTCCTAGGGGAGTGGAGATGTTTATTGTTGGTCTCTCTGGAACCTAATTTCTGACACCCCTGAATGCAGCACTGCTCATTGCATCAGAGTTCTTAACTATTTAAATTCCTTGATAGCCCACAAATTTCAAGCCCATGTGTATATTTTCCCCAATTTTCAGCATTGTATGTAAAATCTCAGACTGCATACTTTAAAGTATAAAACAAAAGGGAATTTTAGGTTCCCATCAAAAAGCCAGTGAGCACTGTAAACAAAGGGAAAAGAGGAATGTTCTAGAACCAACGAAAGTCAGTAGGTAAATAGCTATTTGGCTCCCTGCAGATGGGAAATCAAGGAAGAAGGCTAAAGAGATTTTTAAAGTTTTCTGTGATTAGTAGAATTTTTCTAAATAGTGAGCCTCCCTCCCCGCGTAACATTAGGCCTCTTATGTTACGCGTCTGAGAGACTGTGCTCTTATAACTTTCAGATGATTCTCCATTGAGGTACATTCTCTGAAAGCCAAACAAAGGGGCCCAAGACTACTGTATTTAGCAAAACTAGACATCGCAGAGCTTTAGACCTGAGTTACTAGGCCAGGAAGGAAGCCAAATGTCCACCGTGGCCTGATGACCTCTTCCGCCATATTGGAGGTGCCCAGGTGATAGACTGAGAGACTTGAGTAGGAAGGAGTGTGGGTAGTATTGTGTATAAGAGGACAATTTGTGTACCACAATCAAATGTTTGGTATATTTGTAGAATTCCAGACATCAGGATGGACGGTGAAAATATCTATTAAAATGCTTTCCTTTAAGTTCACCTGATGCACGGATATTTGAAGAGTCTAGATGATTGAATGTATGTATTTTAGGTCTGAGTATTTAGACCCTGTATTCATCTCCTGGGGCTGCCATAACAAAGTCCACAAATTGGGTGGGTGGCTTAAACCACAGAAAGTTCTTGTCTCACAGTTCTGGAGGCTAAATGTCTGAGATCAAGGTGTCTTCAGGGTTGATTCATTCTGCGAGCTGTGAGGGAAGGGTCTGTTCCAGGCCTCTGTCCTTACCTTGTAGATGGCTGTCTTCTCTCTGTACATGTCTTTAGACATGTCTCTCTGGACATTAGTCTTTGTCCAAATGTCCCCTTTTTATAAGGACACCAGTCATATTGGCTTAAGACCCACCCTAATGGCTTCATTTTAACTTGATAACCTCTGTAGAGACCCTCGCCATGAATAAGGTCACATTCTGAGGTGCTGGGGGTTAGGACTTCAACATAGAAATTTTGGGGAAACACAGTTCAACCTGTAGCAGATCTTCATAATTAATTATATGGCATTTTATGGTGTAGAAAATAAAAGAACATGTCAAAAATATTTGGTTCACATGGTTATAAACTACATAGCACATCAAAAAATATTAAAAGAAGCGAACTGCATTTATAGAAATTAACATGTGCTCTATATACACTATAGTCTATGAGCAAACTGTAATAAAACTACTTTTTGGTAAAAAAGTTAATTTGTATCACTCTCTAAATTAGAATTTGTCTTTGAGCAAGTTATTCAGCCTTAGCTGGAGTCTGTTACAAGCGCTCTTTTGGGTTAGAAATTTGGCATTAATAACTTAAAACTTGACACCAGAGAACAAATTTTCTGCAGAAGGAACTGTATGTGCTAATGAAGCTTGGAGCTTTATTGGAGGTTGACTGTAATGTTTCTCTTGCTTTCCCACTAATGAGATCTAAATTATAAGCCTGATGGACTTTTTTCTTTACCCATTATTTAAAAGCCAGATCACTTTTCAATTTCACATTGAATTGCCCTAAAATATTAAATAAGGTAAATGCAGACAACTTAGGAAATGTGCTAATCATTTTTTTGCTCCTAAATTCTTAGCTGGATTTTGTGAAGAACCTCAGCAAAATCCATTTTCTCCATCTTTGAAATGGTGCTGTTTGTATGGCTAAGAAGAGGGCACTGCAATTCAGTAGTTGTGGTTTCTTGGTGTGATAAGCAATAAACAGAAGCCTGTGTTTATACACTGTCATCATTCCTGTGGTTTTCCTATGGACAAAAAATAGTGCTAATTTTTACTTCAGGAAAAAGTTATTCTGTCATTACTCATGGCCGTTAGTGATGGAACCTGCACTGTGGGTTCTATATAATGGTCTCATTTCCTGATATCGCATCTGTTTTCCATGCCCTCCTCCTGCCAATACCCTGTGGTGTTTTCTGCAAAGTGTGTGGATGCACATTCTGCCTGATGTACTCACTGTTGCCAGTGAGGCCTTCGTTGACTGACAGCTGAGATACAGCAAGCTCTCTGATTCCTGCGCTTCAGTAGCCAAGGGACCATGGGCTCCGGCCTGATAGATGAAGCGAGGGGTGTAGTACTGTGAGGTGACTGTGTGGAACTGTAAATCCGGATTCACTCATGTGAATGAACGTGACTTTGATTTGCAGTCCAAGAAAGTAAGGTTCCAGAAATATCACCCATGCGTTTCTTTCCCCAGGTCTTCAGCTAACTTATAATGTTCCTAGGATGGATTTTATTTAAATCCAATCCTGTTAAATTTTAGTGGCAGTAGTTAAAACCCAGGTTAGTAAACTTTTTTTTTTTTTCCTACAGAAGTACATTCTTAATGGATGTAACTATATTAAATATTTATGTAACTATATTAAATATGACTCAGACATCGATTTAGTTTTGACTTTTTAGAAGAAACTATGCGTTAAACACATGGGCACACATTCTCAAAACAACTCTTTCATAACAGATAGTTTCCCGTTCCTCACTCTCTGTCTAGGAATCATTTGCCGTCTTGAAACTGGCGATAAAGATAAGGACTTAATTTTATACGTACGTGGGCAGAACTGAGCAAGTCCACGTCCTCTTACTTCCATAGTTTTTACTGCTATTAAAAGGTATTGCAATCTGTATACTAAGCTTCTCCTACATGTTTATTTGGGATCTGCTAGGCTAGTGGTTTTGGAATCTGGCTGCATATATAATATACGTAATCTGGTTAATTTCTAAGGAAAATGAATCCACAGAATTTTAGGCCTCACTCCAGATCCACTTCGTGGGTATCCGTGGGTAGATCCTGCTAATGGAGTGTTTATAAAAGCATCACATGGGACTTGAATGCAAAACCAGGTTTGGGAACTTCTGTTCTGCGTGGGCTGAGTGTCAGTAGCCAGTTGGTACCATAGTTTCTCTTTGACCTTTCCAAGTAATCGATAGCAGGGCTGCTAGCCAGCTCTGATATAACACAATTGACAGTGAGTTATTCGTAAATAATTCTCTGGAAGTTTTACAGTGTAATTTATAATATAAGCTATATTTTTATTCCATTATTATATCTTTGAAGTTTGATATGCCTCTTATTAAAACTGCCTTTACAAAAGAATTTGACTCCCTAGATCTTATATTTCATTAAGTGTCTTTTCACCTTTAAAAAAAAGGCCTGATTTTTAAAATTGTTTAAAGTATCATCGACACCAAAAGAAGATTAAAACTAAGATGAGATGAGTAAAAATTGATTTTTAATGGTGCTAAATTATTCTCTTTTGAATGGATAAGTAAAAGTTTAATTACTGTTTGGAAAATACATCTTGCATCTTACTACTTTTAGTGTATCATATAACTAAAAATATCTCACCTACTATTAAAGAAAATAAACTGAAATGAGATGCATATAAAGGGCACTTTAGCTGTCTGACTAATCAATCCATTGATTTGTGTGTTTCTAACAAGCCCACTATTTTGTCTCCATATCCCATATAATTAATGGTTCAATAAATTTACTTTATAACTTTAATTCTCTGTCCTTCAATGCAGTGCTTGTTTTCAGAATTTGTCTTTAGTTACCTGTCTCCTAGGTTCAGAATATCTTGCTTAAGGAATTAGGAATTGTTTTATACTCATTTCATAAAAATGGACTCTGGTTTCTGGCATTTCCAGAGGAATAATTAATTATGTTATCAAAAAAGAAATAATCTGATACAGAGACTGGTGTTTATATGTGTGGGTGAACATTTCAATGGTTTATTTCTATTAGAAAATTGATGTAGGAAATATATATGTTAAGGTACCAATTTTGGGCCTGTTTGTCTTTGACTTTTTCTGAATTTCCTGAGGTTCCCAGTAGTTTAAATATATTGAAGACTAGGGCTGAATGAGATTATAGAATAACACCCTTTTTAGCAACAAAATGTAATTCTGTGTAGTGACTCTGGTTTGGGATTCTGATTTCTTATTCTGTAGGCTCAAATGTCCTGGTTTACACTTTGCATCTATCGCTATGAGCTATTCTTTGGTCTTTATGCAAATCTGACATGCTAGACACTTTATTTTGGCATTTATTTACGAGCTAAATAGTTAAATCTACCCACTCAAAGAATACTCAAATGAACGCTTTAGTTTGCCTGTCATGACTATTCATTTTAATATTTTACCTGTCCACTTCAACAATTTGCCAATAAAATTCCATTGTTGTTCAAAAGGCTGTACTGCTTGGTTATATAACTGAGGTGTCCACTCTCCTCTTTTCAACTTGGGGTCCTTTTAATATGCTCCGTTAGACCGCAGAGTGTAGGTACGGCAGCCAAGCGCTACAGCCTGCTAGGCAGCCAGCAGGTTATTGGAGGAGGAATTTTAAAGCGATAATGGAAGGAAGGATGGAACATCTAGATAGAGGTAGGTTTCTATTCTCAATAGCCAGAGGGAAGGGGTGGTGCCCCAGTGGGTGTGAAGTTTCTACTCCTGCAGAGACTGAATGCTCAGATACCAGTGTCCTGTTCAAGTACAGCTCATGGGGACTCTGAAAGTGTCCCTGTTGATGGTCTTTGTCTCAGCGCACTGGGTCTAATGGTGCATCCGGGAATTCTTTGGGGTCAGCAATGAAAGTGCAAGGCCTTTGGATTCTGTGCCCCTCTTGACAGCACCATAAAGTCTTTCCTGGGTTTCTAACTTTTCTCTATTTTAGATTATATTCACTGTATTTTTCTATAATAATCCTTAGTCACCCACAAGGAAATACCTAACAACCCGTTAGACTTAGAACACAAGCAACAATAAAAAATTGATTTATCTTCTCCTGGAGGGTAAGTAGGATTCAAGCTTCAGAAAGACAATGCTGGATCTTGTAAGATATTTCCATTGAGGATGCGTAATACCCACATTTGAGGATTAGTCCACTGGCTTCTTATATTAACACCAATAATGACAATAGCCAAAAGGAAAAAAAAAAAAAAAACCAAGCTGATTTCATATAAAAATAAGTTGAATATTTTATATTCGTTTGCATTTAAATGAAAGATACATATAGCAATGGAATATCTGAATAGTCATTGCAATACAAAATAAGTTACTAAAATCAATAAATTGTAATAACTAGACATAAACTCCACTTGCATTTATTAAGTATTCACTGGTGTCAGTCCTATTCTAATACCTTACTTAATTTTGTTTACTCCTTACTAAATTCCTGTGAATTATTTTTAGAACCATTTTAAAGAGGAACACACCAAAGGCTCAGAGATGATAAGTAAGTTGGCCTAATGTCAGACAGTTATTACCAAGTGCTTTTAAAAATATTGTGCTAGGATTGGCATTTGAACTCAGTTTTCCTGGCTTGTGTTGAGTGCCTTTTCCATTTTACCACACTAAAAATGTTGTCATGCTGTGCAACTACCTAATATTAGGATTTTGCTTCATTTTATAGCTCTCCTACAGACTTACATACATACATACATATTTTAAAACATGACATGGAATATTATCAGAATAACATAACTGAAGAGCCACAAACTCTGTGTCAGATATGTTGGTCTTACTCCTGCCCTACATTCCCTTTTTCCCTACAAATAGTAAGGAGTTCGATTCCACTTTTATTCTCCTAAACCAAGGCTTCCTAACCTCGGCACTACTGACATTTTGGAATAGATAATTCTCTGTTGTGGGGAGCCGTCCTTTCATTGTAGTGTGCTTGACAACGGCCCTGGTCTCAAGCTACTAGATGCCAGTAACACCACCCAGTGTAACAATAAGAAATGTCTCCATAAGCATTGCCAAATATCCTTTGGGAAGCAAAATTGGTCCCAGTTGAGAATGACTGGTATAAACTCAAAATGAAAGTAACGAAATAAAAGTGTAGTCCCCCTGCTCTGTTTCTGTCCTGCATATTAGAAGCTTTACGCAAGTAATTATTTAAGCTTTGTATTAGAACAAGTCAGGTTATGCTGTGGTAACAAGCGATGCCAAAATTGACTTAACACAATAAGCCATTAGCTCTTGGAGGCAGCTGTCCTCCCTGGAGTAGCTTAACATTCCAGGCTGCTTCAGTCCTCTAGCAGCTTAGCATCCATGTGTGTTTTCATGATCATTATAACAGGGAAAGAGAGAGCGTGGAGAATCATGTATGAGGTCTTAAAATGTTCCTCTGAAAGTGACACACGTCACTTCAGCTCACATTTTATTGACAAGAGCAAGTCACATGGCCATGTTCAACATTGAGGTGAGAAAGGAACTTAGTCCTCCATGCTTGAAAGGGGCTACCTGGGAGCACTGGTGAGCATCTGTGATATCTACCATCCTCATTCAGACAACTACTGTCTGAGTGTCCTATAATGAACCTAGTAAAGTTCTAGGTGGCATGATTCAAGTAAAGTTTGAAACAAAGTATTTGCCCATTTGTTCTGGAGTGAATGTACACATGTGAAATAATTGGTGAGCAAGGCAATGCAAACTATATACAATAGATTATAATAATATGCATTAAATTTATATATTTGGAAAATATTTATATTTTATATTTTATAATTTTAAGTCTTTCAATTAAAGAGCATGATGTGTCTTTTGGGTTCTGGGACCCAATTCCACCATGTGAGGGAAAGGGGCTTTTCCCACACGTCCAAGCAATTTTCTAGGCACCAGCTTGGTGTCTTATAATTCAACTCAATTCTAATGCTATCTACCTGGAGATAGTATCAGATTCCACAGGTTAAGGGCTCAGTCCTACAAGACTGTCCACCCCACACCCCCATCCCCACCTGTACCACTTCAGATGCCAGTCACAAGTGCACATTGTTACCTGTACTTCTGACCTCCTGCCTGTAAATCAGAAGTTCTCATGACCTCCTTCCTTGAGTTTTATTAATTTTCTAAGAGCAATTCACAGAAGTCAGAGAAACATTTTACTTACTAGATCACCAGTTTATTATAAATGGATGTAACTCAGGAACAGCCAGATGGAAGAGACACATAGGGCAAGGCATGCCCTTTCCAAACACACCCCTGTCTGTAATCTCCAAGTGTTTACCAACCCAGAAGCTCTCAGACCCCATCCTTTTAGGTTTTTATGGAGGCTTCTTTACATGCCATGGTTCCCAAAAATAAGACCTAGCCAGGTTTTTATGGAGGCTTCTTTATATACCGTGGTTCCCGAAAATAAGACCTATAATATGTCTATGGGAGCAAATATTAATATAAGACCCGGTCTTACATTATATTATGTGAGACCCGATCTTATACTATAGTAAAGAAGACCAAACCTTATATTAGTTTTTGCTCCGAAAGACGCATTAGAGCTGATTGTCCGGCTAGGTCTTATTTTCGGGGAAACACGGTAGGTATGAGTGATTAAATCATTGGCCTCTGGGGATTGATTCAAGCTCCATCCCCTCTCTCCCCAGGAGTTTGAGGTGGGACTGAAAGTTCCAATCCTCTAATCACCTGGTTGAGTCTGCTGGCAACCAACCCACATCCTTAGGGTGGCTCCAAAAGTCCCATCATTCACAAAACAAAAGACACCTTTACATCTCTCAACACTTGGGAAATTCCAGGGGTTTTGGGCTCTGTGCCAGAACCCAGGGAGGAAGACCAAATAAATACCAGAGATGCCAAAAAAATGTATACACATGACTTACACTCATCTTTTGTTACCGGTATATATTGAGTATTACAATTTTAATACAGTTTTTTCCCTTTCTTAAAATGTGTATACACTTTTTTGGCACCCTCTGTGTATATTTCACATTATGAATCATAATATCACAATGTGTCTTTCTATTTATTTGTTGTTGTTTAATGTCCTCCAATAGAATTTCACAGTTCTTTCTGGTTAAATGTATTCCTAGATTTTTAAAAATTTTGTTGTTATTTTTGAATGAGATTCCTCCAACCCTACCCCACTCCATTTCTACCTGGCTATTGCTTATACAGAGAAAAACGGATTTTTCTATATTTTCCCTCATCCAGATATCTTAATATTTTTAAAATTTTGCATAGTTTTGTAGTTGCATATCTTAGGGAGTGGTTCTCAAGATTTGGCCCCTGAATTAGGATATTTAGATATAGAATCATACTTGAAAAAATAATTATAATGCTTTCTCTTCTTTATAGGTAGTTATAGTTCCTTCTACTTGTAGCATTAGGTGAAAAATAGACAAGTATTGGGTACTAATGGAAATAATCTTTACTTTGATTTTATTTAAAAGACTGTTAGTTTCTGGTACTCAGCATGTTTAAAAGGTCTCATACTATTTGAAATTTTTATGTAGAGTTTTAAACAGGAATGATTGCTGAGTTTTAGCAAATGTTTTCCAGAATTTATTAGTATAACTACAGGAGTTTTGCCTTTAATTTGTTAGTGTTTATGTTGATGGGTTTCCTAATATAGAACCACATATATATTCATGGAATAAGTATAACTTGGTACACTTATTTTTATATATTGCTAGATTTGGTTTGCTAATGCCTATCTTGTGGCTTTCTACTTAATTGAATTATTTGTTTTCCCCCAAACACCACCACCAGTGTTTTTCTTCTTTCAATAATAATGATTCTCATATTCTTTATATTGCTGTTCCTGTGTCAGATTTAAAAATTAGTTGAATTTTTAATACTATGTGTTGTATGAAGCTCCTCCAATCTCAAATCATAATAATAGTAATAGTTGACTCCATATGTTCTTATTAGAATTCTACCAAATGTCTGGCTGGGTAGCTGTCCTCGCCAAGTGGAACACGTAACCATTAAACTGAAGCACGAATTGGGGATTACAGCTGTAATGAATTTCCAGACTGAATGGGATATTGTACAGAATTGCTCAGGCTGTAACCGCTACCCAGAACCCATGACTTCAGATACTATGATTAAGCTGTACAAGGAAGAAGGCTTAGTCTACATCTGGATGCCGACGCCAGATATGAGCACCGAAGGTAAGCGTCAGAAGTATCTTTCTGGCTCCTTGTGGAATGTATGTATGTATGTATGTATGTATGTATGTATGTATCATCTTTCTATCTACCTACCTACTACATACCTATGTGTCTACCTTTCTGTCTAATTGACTGACCTAACGCTGAATGATAGAATAAAAATAAGGGTTTAGGTTTAATATATTTAATATATATCTTTTGACAGCTTGGCTAAAATTCTGGTTAATATGTGTCCTTTGATTTGTTTATTCATTAAACATGTATTTATTGTGTATCTACTATGCATGTGGCATTATGCTGGTGGCTGGAAATACAACAGTGACGAAAGGCAGGCACAACTCCTGTCCTTGTGGAGTTTATAATCCTAGAGGGAAGACAAGCATTAATCAAATGACTACAAATAGAAATTTAAAATTGTGATGAGTTTTTGTTGTTGTTGTTAGAAAGATACATAGGGTACTGGCGTAGAATTAACCCCTGGCCATTTGCAGAATGTGAAAGAATTCACAGACTCAAAAGGAATAGAAGTTAGAAAGATTATTTAAGAAGAAAGACACCGGCAAAGAAGCTGCCTGCCGGAGGCAGAGTCTCGAGTGGACAGCTGCACCTAACTTTAGGTTAGCTTTTTCTTATATAGGAAGGGGGGAGTCATTCAGGCAGGCTTGAGGGGTGACATCACTTCCTGGGGTCTGGTCTGTTGGGAGATAATGTTATCTCCAGACTCTGGACTTGGACTCGGCCTCGGGCTTTATGAGTTAACAGTAAAAACTGCAAGGGAGTTGCAAATTCCATTCTGGTGTCCGGGTGCCTGAGGATTAAGAAATTGCTCTTTTTCTGACTCATCACATAGATATTGCTATGAGAGCATACACAGGCAAATCAGACCTAGGAAAGGGGGTGGTGTTCTTGGGAAATAATGTTTGAATTAAGATCTGAAGTGAGAGTTGGGGTTGGAAGTGAGATGAGAAAGAGGCTCCCAGGCAGAGGGAGCAGCTTGAGTAGAATCCCCATTGCAGGAGAGCGTAGAGGGTTGGAGGAACTGAAAGTAGCAGTGTGACTGCAGGTCGGAGAGAATGAAGGAAGTGAGTCTTGCAGGATTGGGACCACAATAAGGATTTTAGACTTTATCCTAAAGCGGTGGGAGGCTGGGAGTTGCCAAGATAGCCATTCCCCCCCTCGGCAAGTGCACTTTGATTGCAGCGTAGAGAATGAATTGGGGTGGGCCCAGAGTGGGTCTGGGGACATCAGTTAGGAGGTTACTGCACTGTTATTAAAGTGAGAGATAATGAGAAAGATAACGTAATAGTGAGGCGGTGTTTATTGCACAAGTACCGGCTGAGCATGTCTCTGTGAAGAGAGAATTGTGGTGAGACTTGGGTGCTGCTGGGAAACAGAGACAGGAAAGGCATAGTTTTGATCTAATAGTCAGAGGCAGTCAGACAAGCCCAAAACCAACAGTGCAGAGAAGGAGTCATGTGCCCTAGGAGGGTGATGTGGGAGCAGTACTTTCTGTGGCGGCTATGTGAGTGTCGTGGCATTTGAGCTGGGCATGACAGGTCAGTGTGGAGGGGCGAAAGGCATGCCAGGTGCAATAAACAGCACAGGCTGAGGCACAGAGTCATGAGATTTTAGAGGAATGATCTACATTTCAGCCTCGCTGTAGTATACGGTTCTTGCAGGAAAGGGTTAGGAGATATCTGAAGCCAAAAGAACCAAGTTACGCTAATAGTATCAATTAGCTGTCAGCAGGGGGCAGCAGAGAGCTATGGGAATGGCACAGGCTAAGGGTTTGGGCAAACTGCAATTTATATTGGGGGGAAAGAAGGAAGACAGTGATGCCTACCGAGGATATGTTCTATTATCAACCTCTTCTCCCCAAAGTACTTTGTGTATAAAACACTATTCTTAGAAATGGCATGCATTAATTAATTTAATTCTCTCAACAACAATCTGGGCCGATGTTGTAGTTATCTCCATCTTGCAGAGAAAGACTGAGGTACAAAAAAG
Source organism: Rhinolophus sinicus (assembly GCF_057876585.1). NCBI lineage: Eukaryota > Metazoa > Chordata > Mammalia > Chiroptera > Rhinolophidae > Rhinolophus > Rhinolophus sinicus. Next base: position 18,194,802 of record NC_142502.1, read on the forward strand.
TTAAGTAGCCTGGACAAGGTAAATGAGAGAGATATAGACTGGATTTCATCGCAGGCAGTCAGACTCCAGACTCTACACAAGCTCACATGGACTGTTCAGGCCACCACACTTTCAATCTATCATATGCATCATGACCTGGGTTTCGGCAAAGGAGGTAGCTTGTCTCCCCGAAGTCAATAGTCCAGGGTGTGGGCAGGGACAAGGAGACCTTGAGAATCGCAGGTTGCCTGGCCCTGGGCCACCTCGGCTCTTTATGAATCTCGGGTAGTCCGGCTGGCTGGATTGGGCCCTTAATGGGTCTGTGTCTGAACTATCACTGGGGATGAGGTATGATTTTTGTTCCTTAAGGAGAGTACAGTTTGGTTACTCCTCTTGGTCACGCTGAACCAAAGGAGCTTGATTTAGCCATAAGAACTATTTTTTTTCAAGAAAGAAAGAAAAAAACCCCAAACCCTTATTCGCACAGAAGAGCACTGGTTGACTCTAGATCTATTTGTCCTGTCCAGCTTGTCTCTCTGGTTTCAAAACAGAGAAAATTGTTAGGATAGTGTGTCTGTAGCTTCCAGAGGGCATTTGAATTTTTGCTTCTTTGATCCTGGTTTTGTAGCATTGTCTTCCCATTGGAGAATATGTGAGACGAAGCGCAGAGAAAGTGAAATAAGTGGGCATGCATTCCATTCATCTCCATGCACTGACTACTGCAGGCCCTGCTCACTAATCAGCAATTTGCTCGATAGTGTGGGGGTACGCATAATCCTGAGGGGAAAGTATCCCCAAAGACCCACTGTAGTTGTATTAAAACCTTTTGGGGGGGAGTCACCCGGTTCTAGTCACAACAGTGGAACTTCTTCTACACTGAGGCGGTTTGGCAACACGAAATGACAGCAAATGAAAGCATCTACATGAAAAAGGCTGAACCCCAAGACTAAATAGAAGGTTTCTTTGGTTATTCTGGGGAGTAACCAAAGGGTTAACGACCATGCTGGAGTTGCTGAGGAATTTTTGACCAACAGATCAATCTATGTGGCTCATAATATAAGCACAGTGAAGATATAGATTAATTGTGCTGAATAGTTTTAGAACTCCAGAGAAAAATCCATCGGATATGTCTTGAGCCTGCAGCATAATGCTGTCAGATAAAGTCTGAGAAAGAAGACAGTTTGTTAGGACCGACTGTCACCTCTGGTTGTCACAGACCTGTTACGATCAATTGTGCCATCGATCCTTATCTTGTACATTTTGTCATATGCAGAGGGGTGGGTTAGGTGTTTTCTTTCTTTTTCTGAAATTTTGGTATCTTTCACCTGAGAAACAAAAAGCTCCCAAATCTAGCAGTCACCTGAAAAATACCAAATCTGTTAAAATTCAGTTTTCCTTCACATAGGAAGCACTCGGGTTGTTTTTTGCCCTCTGTCACGGCAGTGCTTGGGTAAGAAAAGGTGCCTCTTGGCCGTTCAAACAGTGAATGTGCTCCCAAGTCCTCAGCTACCCCTTGGTTGTCACAATCTGAGTTATTTTCTCTGACTCAACACAGCAAATTCAGCTCTGCCGTGAGGCAGAGACTCTGACCTTGGAACTGTAGAGCACCTGGGCTCGAGCCTGGTCCCCATTGCGTTGCTGGCTGTGTGGTTCTGGGCAGGCTGGTTCCTGCACTTAGAAAATGGGGATACTTATTTCTGCCTTACAGGATTATAACAATAGAATAAGATGATGGGTATGAAAGCACTTCGAAAATCACAAAATTGGGACTATATGATTAGTCCCATCCAAGTCCTTAAGTTTCTACCAAAGGATGTTATAGATAATATGGCCCTTATCTACATAACATTGCACATTAATGTGCTGTAGATAAGGTTCATATTATCAAAGGTGGGAAAGAAGATATGCTCAAATAAAATAATAAAATAATAAGCTATTCAGCTATAAATCTGCCCCTGGATGAAGAGAGGGAAGACGTGTGCGTGCGCACGCACATGTGTGTGTGTCTACATGTTGGCAAGGCGGAAAGCTGTGCCAGGAATGCTTTCTTTCAGGCTTAGCCTGAGGTAAACCTTAGGTATCAGTAGGGCCTGTCCTCCCCCACTCATGCCTCAGGGTACCCCATCATACCCTTGTCCTTCTAACCACGTCTGTTTGTTCGTTTCATGCTTTCATTTAATCATTGAAAATGATTATAAGGAAGTTCTTAATCATTGCAGAGTTAGATTAGCCTGGAGGACATGGCACCAGAAGTTAAGAGAGAGGGGTCCAGGCGGGACTCAGGTCAAATCGATATTGGGTTTGGTTTTATTTTGTTTTAATTCATGTGCTTAATGAATGTGTTTGAGCATCTACTGAGAGCCAAGGCCAGCTTGAAATCCAAAGTAAGAGTCATAAGCAGTGGAGTGTTTTGTTGGACCTGCACAAGGTTTCTAATTTTCAACTTAGTTGCCAACATTTAAAATTTGGACTGTTTTACATTTAAAAAAAAAATAAATCTGCATTTCTGTCTTGCCCTGAGGTATTACTTTTTTTTTAAGAATGTAAACTTTTTGTCAAATTAAATTCTATATGAAGCCTAAATATATAAAACATAAAAAGTAGGGGCTCTGGTTGACAGTGGCTTTATTGTGTGAGCCTTGACCCTGGGGACCCTTGTTTTATTTTTGGTGGGTCATATATTATTAGCTCAGTCTCCCTAGCATGGTTTTTCAAGCAGAGGCACTTGGGCGTGTTAGGCACATATGGCCCCTCTAGGGAAGGGGCAGAGGTGCTAAACCCCGAGCCAGATGTTACTCTTACACAGGCGTGAAAGCAGAGCATAAGTGGGGTGCAGGAACTGACTGATACTTCAGATTGACAGCACGGGGCCAGCAAGTACCATTGGCCACGCAGGTTACGGACGGACAGTAGTGCAGAGGTTAAGACCACAGGCTTTGGAGTCTGGCTGGCTGGGTTTGAATCACCATTAGGGATTAACCTTGGGAAAATCTGTGTGCCTCAGTTTCCTCAGATATAACAGGATAATAATAGTACCGACCTAAGAGTTGCTAAAAGGTGGTTGTAAAGGAGCTATTGCATGCACAGTGCTTAAAACAGCACTTGGCAGGTGGAAAGGGCTCAGCAAATGTGAGCTGTCATCAAAGCAGGGTGATTTGCAGTCCCTAGAATTCAAAATAAACGAGGGCTCCAGCTGAGGCCAGGCTGAACCCGCTACTGCTCTGGTGCCCCTTTTTATTATTGGTCCGTTCTTTATGTTATTTAAATATTTGCTTGACAGTTCTTAAGTGGGATGGCTGAGTGATGCTAGGAGAAGGCCACTGGTGGCTAGAAACTGTGTTTAAACTAGGAGGCTTCTGGAACCTCTGTGTGGCAGCTGACATTTACCTTCCAGGATTACTTGTCTAAGATCACAGAACTTCAAACTAACTCATATCACATTTCAACTTCTAAACTATGTGCATGCCTGTTGAAGACTCTTTTACAGATCAAGAGGCAAGGGGGAGCTGTGGTGTCCTTTGGGCCTGTGGTGCAGACCTTTCTCGGGGAAGCTCTGGCCAGAGAGAAGGTCCGGGAAGGAACCCCGCGGGGCCGTGTGAGCCTGGGTTGGGCAGGCCAGCTGCACGGGCCATGCGACCCTGACTGCAGCAGTTCCTACTGCCAGTGGCCACTGTGGTCTGTTCGGACATTTGGCATTTGATAAAAACCCACATTAGGAATATTTCCATTTATTTCCTGGCAGTGTGCATGGTAGCTAGAGAGGCAGACCGCGTCAAGGCGTGAAGCAGGAAGGAGCAGGAGGAACCCACGCTTCCTGGACCCATCGGTGGCAGTTCCCTTCCCCACAGGATCACAGGGAGGAAACCCCTTACCACCCCCTCAGCCATCAAAAGCCCTGCACTTGGGCCAGCCTCACCCTCACCCCAGTAGGGTTGTTCAAACAAACCTTGGAGGTTTTGCTTCCCCGATGCCCCAGCTCACATAGTGGATCACCGACACAGAACTCTCCTGGGGACACAGTGAGACGTCTCTCTGGTACATATGATGGTCCACCCCTTGTTACATTTCCAGTGATGTTTTACTCCCTCTAGGAGAGTGCCGTGAAGAACTAACTATGTGGCAGGCCCACCTCAGAGCACCCCAAAACCAAACACAGGTATAAATCCTTTCAAGTTTATGACTCAGTTTGGAATTTGGGAAACCAAGCGCCCACATAGGACCCAGTGTGTCTCCATCCAGATGCCCTCTGGCACTAGGGAGAGATGCAGCCTCGGGAAACTGCAGTGTGCCCTGCCTAAAGGAAGTCCAGTAGAAACTGTCTCTAAACTACTGTGTGGGGCCTGAGGCTTTAGATCCCGCAGTAGGAGGGCTTGACAGAGTGCCAGCAGCAGCATGAGAATATCATCCTGCCTTTCATGTTGCTGCTCCCATCTCACCGCGGGGCGAGTCTGAAGCTAAGGCAGACCCCTGGCTGGAGCGTAACTGACAGGGCCTTAAACCACCATGAGGTCTCCAGGACCATCTGTCTTTCTAAGGTGCTGGCCCCTTCAGGGCACTGGCATTGTAAAGAGGAGATCTAAACAGGAAAGACTAGTCACTTGAGTGGCACTCCGGGAGAATTCTGGGCCTCCCTGAAGACCTGCAGTGAAATCATTTGAGGGAGGGGCCTTTTCCCACCCACCTCTCCAGTCATCCAGTGGGCTGGCAGTGTGAAGGCTGTGGCCGTTGTATCCGAAGGTCCTTCCCGGGCCATCGTATCTCTGTGTGGTAGAGGACAGAGTAGCTAGAGGATGTCAAATCAGAGGCACATAGTTTTAATCCAGGACTCTGTGTAGTTGCCCTCTTTCATCCCCTCTCAAAGTCATTTACACTGACCATCCTCCACCCTCCCTCCCCCAAATCCACTAAATATCTTTGCTCTGAGAACCTGTGAGTAGAAGAAACTCCTGCTGCCCAGGAGTTGATGATTTTAGGGGGATCTCTTCCCTTAGGATGAAAGAGGGGGCTGGTCAACAGGCTTCAGCAGAGCACACATATCCTCTCTCGGTATGATGAGAAGACATTTGAATCACCTAATAATCGAAATAGTAGTCACGAAACTGCGATAACTATAATCATAATTGCCCAATAAAGGAGAAACTGAATCAGTTTTAATACTCACTGCATCATGAGGGAATGAATGAACAATTGGTTATCCCACCCATGTGTATTAATTAATACGTTAGCCGTTCCGTTGGGCAGAGGAAGGCTAGCATATGTTGAATGAATAAGACTGAATTCTTTAATCAATATGGACTAATTCTGTTTTCCATTTACCTGGAAGATCCTTTTGAATCATAGGAAATTCAGGTGACAGGACCTGTCAGGTTCTCTTTGAAATCGTCTGAACCTTTGCCGGATCTTGTGCAAACTGTTCTGGCAGAAGGAAAAATCCGTTCTTCTGAGGATAAGCCATAGTGAACTTTTCTTTTAAGGGAAATTGGCACCACACCGAAGGCACTCAAAGGAGCAGCCAGATCAAACGCCAGTACAGCGACAACCCATTGCGTCTGCAGGGCTCCTTCCACTTTATTATTAGCAGCTTTTGATACTGTCTCACTTTTTTCTTCCAAACAAAGGGATGAAGCAGGCTCAAATGCCCCCCGCCTCTCGTGGAGCGGCGCTGTGATTTCACGGGGCGCTGGTGGAGTTTTATCAGCGACGATATGGGGGCTTCCTTATTCATGTGTCTGTGCTGTGCTTTCTCGATCCCAGGCCGAGTACAGATGCTGCCCCAGGCGGTGTATCTCCTGAACGCGCTGCTCGAGAATGGACACACCGTGTACGTTCACTGCAACGCCGGGGTGGGCCGGTCCACGGCGGTCATGTGCGGCTGGCTCCGGTACGTGATGCGCTGGAATCTGAGGAAGGCGCAGTACTTCCTCGTGGCCCAAAGGCCAGCTGTGTACATTGACGAAGACGCCGTGGCCCGGGCAGAAGAAGATTTTTTTCAGAAATTTGGGACGGTTCTTTCTTCCTTATGCAGTGTGTAAGAGGCCGGTCTGCCTCCACTCCCTTCCCAGTTTCCTTAGAAAGCTGGGGTGATGGTAATGCAATGACCTAGAAACCAAGGTTCTACCTGAAAAGACTGGTTGCTGGCTTCTCCCCTAACCCACCTTCTTTAGTCTGGGGCTGACTTTCTGTTATGCTTTGGTTGAGCTGTATCATCTTTGAAATATTTTACACAAAGAAAGCTGTGACATGCATGAGAAAAAGCCACAAATAGTTGGGCTGTGCAGTGTTGTTCTAGCATCAGACAGAAAGGTAATGCATGCAGCTCCTGCTTCCTGCAAGCAGACTTGCTCTTCACTTTACAGACACTGCATTTGTTGTATTATGAATTCATGACTGCACTTTCTTGCTGCCTTGTAATGTGACATGCAGAAGAAAAGATAGGGATTTGTGTAGATTCCATCACTTGTGTGCATGCGTACACACGCACACAGACACACACACACACACACACACACACACACACACAACATTTTCTGCTGAAATTATAAAATGAGAGCTAGTCAGTTGCCAAAAAAGGAAATATGGACTAAACACAACCCAAACCAATGGCTTTCTAGACCTTGTTTTTGCATCCTGCTTCCCAGTTGTTCAAGTCTGTTCCAAGGCACCCTCTTTATCCACCCACAACCCTGTGACACCCAGTCAGTTGTAATGATTTCTTTGTTTTAGCTGAGGCTCAGTGAGCATAGGTAGCCCGCCCAGGGTCTCAGTTAGTTAGAAACCAGTTGAAGTTTGACTCAGTGCTTTTTCAACCCTACTTGTTTTGTCAGCAAACTGTAGTGCATTCAATTTCTCTCTCTCAGAGTAAGGCTGATGTTTCTGTTGCCGGTTCTATAATGGGAAATGGAACATTGTTCTGGACAGTTGCCAAAGAATGTAGGAAAGTAGCTATATTTTGTACAACCTATTTTAAAATGTGGTGGGCTGTCTCCAGGCCAAAGTGGTCTGTGCCATAGCTCAGAAGAGGAGCTATCTTACCAGAAGAGCCCCAAACCATAGATAATTGTTCCATAGCTTGGGAATGATCCTGGTTCCACGCTCAGTTGAATACAATCCAGAGTTACTGTGCCTCCAGAATGTGCAACTCCCTACCTTCCCCTAGATTCTACAGGAAACACAAAGATGAACAAGACCTTGCCTTCAAGAATCTCATAGCCTAGAAACAGCCCTGTGTTCAATCAAATATAACACAGGATAGAACTGTGAAAGACATGCTGGAATAGGGGGAGGTGTGGTAACTTTTGTTGGGTGTTTCTTATACGCTAGGTGCTTTATAATCTTATCCAGTTTAATCTTGGCAGTGCCCTATGAGGGATGTTTCATCATCTCCACTATATAGATGAGGAAACTAAGGCTCAGAGAGGTTAAATCAACTGTCCAGGGACACATGGTGAGTCAGTTAATGAAATGAGATACAAAGCTAAGTTTGTCTGACTCAAAGCCCATACTTTTCCTATTAAACTATGATGCTTACTTAATTTTCTGATCCTTCTTTTCTTCCATAAATATTTATTGATAGATACGCGACGCTCTGATTTAGGAAGTATGGGGGATAAGAAGAATGCAAGATGGGTTCCAGTGGAGTTCAGAGGAGGGAAAGATGTCTTACAGCTGTGGGACTCAGAGGAGACGACATTTGATTTGGGCAGTGAAAGCTAGACAAGGCACATTTCTCTCACAGTTTTACAAAGTTAAATTTATAAGCCAGGATTCAATAATATGAAGTCCAGCTCCCTTGCTAAGAATAAATAGAGAGAACTATTATATTAAAGTAACCCCTTTATAGTCATAATGTGTTGCGTAATGTTTAATCTTAAAAGTGGAATATTTCTAATCAATTATGTACGTGTGTGTGTGTGTGTGTGTGTGTGTGTGTGTATTTTCTTAATGTCGAAGAAGTCAAGTTGCACTACAGAAAAAAACTTTTTAGGTGGATTTTTTTTTTTTCTCTGAGAAGCAAAATCATTTCAGGGCTATTAAAAAATGTTTTGGAATAACCTCTCTTGTTTTCAATGAATGGGATGTCCAGTGTCTTTCAAAATCACTTGGAAGTTTTGCTGGATAGAAGCATTAAAAATGACTTCTGTGTACAGGATTTGAAAAAAACAATGTTATTAATTGTGTCTGAAATCCAGAAAAACAAACTGTGTTTTTCTTATTTGTAATCTAGTTTATTCCTTTATTTTTCAAAGGAGCAAACCGAGACCCAGAGACATCAAATGATGCTTTTACAGCGAAGGGTTTTAATTGAGGGTCAGAGGAAAGGGATGAGCTAGGAAGATTTGTCAGGGAATTTATTGTGGTGTTCAGGAGTCATTGGAGAATTGATGGGAATGAGAGCAGACAGTGCTAGTGGGAAAGAACTGGTGGGAGGATGAATGGAAATTGGAGTCAGTGGAAGAAAAATGGCTCAAATGAGAAAAAGCAAAGACATGAAATTTCTGAAAGAAGAAGCAGGTGTACCCTTTTAGAAGGACAGTATTGGGAGGATCGCGAAGGAAGGTGTGACTGTAGGAACAGACAAGTAGGGTCAAGGTTATGCTCCCCGGAGAAATGGTCATGCTACGTATTCACTGCAGGAGGAAGGGCAGCTCGATGCAATGTGCTGACCAAGTAGGAGGGTAGTCTGTGTGGTGGCTTATTACCTGCTAGGAAGAAAAAAAGGAGGTCTGATAGGAGACGGGACTAAGAATAAAGAGGAAAAGGCTGCTGAAGCTACCTCTCATTAAAACAATAACAATGGCACGATAATAAGGGGAAGAAGAAGAACAAAAATAACAACTTCGTTCTTTCCTTCCCTTATCCATTACTCCAAAAGTCTTTCCCAATTTAGTTAATGGAAACGTACTTCCAGTTGCCCAGGTTCCAAACCTCAGAGTCTCTCTTACCTCTTCTCTTCCTTTCAAACATCACATATACTCCATCAGGAAAATCTGTCATCTCTCCATGTTTTACCTCCTCCACAGAACAAACCTGGTTAGCGCTTAGTTAGTGATCTCCAAACTGAACTTCAGAAGTCGCCTCCTAACTGGTCTCCCCTGCTGTCCTTCCCTCTCAGTCAGCCCCTACAACTGTCATACCTACTCGCACACAGTGGCCAGGGTGATCATATAAAAATAGATGTCAGATCATGCCAATCCTGTGTTCACAGAAGCCTCCAGTGACTTGCCATGTCACTCAGGATGACAGCCGATGCCCTTCAAGGACCCACACATCCTGGTCCTCTGTCGTCTCTGACCTCGTCTCCTACTGCCTTCTGCCTCCTTCTGCTCTAGACATCTTGCTCTTTGGGTATTCTGGGCAGGCTCCTTCTTCGGGGCACTTACTGTCTCTGCCTGGAATGCTCTTTTCCAGGTATCCACGTGGCTCACTGCCATACTTGCTTCAGTGAGCCCTTTCTGGACCACCCAACCCCAAATTGCCACATGGCACCCTCAGGCCTCCCTTTCCTCCTTCTCTGCTTCATTTCTCTCCATGGACCTCATTACTGGCCAATATACTACATAATTCACTTATTTGTTTTATTATCTGCATTCTCTCACTACCATGTGAACTTCAGAAAGGTAAACATGTATGTCTGTTTTGTTTTGTGATGTGCTAGAGCACCTGTGATGGAGTCTGGCATATAGTTCAGTGAGTGAAGGACAAGAATAGCTAATAACTATTGAGAACTTACATGTTCCATGTGCCGTTCTCTACGGGCTTTACAGGTATTAGCTGATTTAATCTCCCTACCAGTTCTATGAGGCAAACATTATTGTTGTCATCCCTAGTGTACAGATGAAGAAAACTAGAGGCATAGAAAAAGCATGACCTTATTCTAAAGCAAGAAAGGCAATTTCCCTCCAGGTTTGCTAGAGTACGCTCCTAACAAACCACCCTGTATAAACTCTGCATGTATTAGTGTGCTAGGGCAGCTGTCAAAAAGTACCACAAACTGGGTGGCTTAAACACCAGAAATTTACTGTTCCACAGTTCTAGAAGCAGGAAGTACAAAAGCAAGGTGTCAACAGGGTTGGTTCTTTCTGAGGGAAGTGAGGAAGAATCTGTTGCAGGCCTCTCACCTAGTTTCTGGTGGTTTCCTGGCCATCTTTGGCATTCCTTGGTTTGTAGAAGCCTCCGTCCAACCTCTGCCTTCATCTTCACATGGTCTCTCCCTCTCTCTCCCAATCTGTGACAGTGTGTGTATCCAAATATCCCCTTGTTACAGATACCAGTCACATTGGATTAGTGGCCTACCCTGCTCCAGTATGACCTCGTCTTAATCATATCCTGGAGATTAGGACTTCAACGTACTAATTCTAGAGGACACAGCTCAAACCCTAACACTACAGAAAACAACTACCTGAAGACTACAGAGAGTGAAAAAAGCAGGCAGATCTGAGGAGAGTGGAAATTTGGAAGATGGGACTTGAATGGGCTGTTTCCCATTTTACAGGTTTACCCTGATGTCAGGCCCCAGTCCGTGTTGCTGAGACAGGTAAAATGCTGACAGGAAATGCTCTCATCCTTGGTTCAGGAACCTAGCGTTGAGCAAAATCAAACATTTCTCTTGTGATAGAGATTAGTTCAGGAAAAAACACACAAAAACATGTGACTTAACATGGGCCCCTGAAATACGTGAAGAATTTCTGGGGCTTCCGGGTAAAGCTTTCTCACTCTTAAGAAAGAACAGGAAGAGATGCTCTTTCTTCATTTGGTGGTTGTTTTGTGTAGATATGTGATCCAGACTAGTGGAACCATCTTCCAACCAGCCTGAGAATGAAACCAACACGAAAGATAGAGGAAAGAGAACTGAAGTTGTAGCTATTAGATGAGTTAACTTGAAGTCTCCCCAGCTTTTTGATTTTCAGTTGTATGTGAGTACATGTTTGTTTGTGTTTAAGCCAATGAGAGTTGGGTTATCCATTTCTTACAGCTGAAGGCATTGTAATTGCTACACTGCCAATACATAAGTTCTGGTTTTAAAAATAGTGTTTATTTTTGTCATAATTTGTGGCACTAAAGTGTATCGTGATTTCATATATCATTTAAAGAGCTTATGTTTTATGTTTGCTTCTACTGGGACAGTGCCCAATGGCGGCCTCTCTACCACTGGGTTTCAGAGGATTGTTCTTGAAAGGAAGATGGAAGCTCTTGAATGATGATCTGTAAATTAAAATTTCATGTCAGACAAAAGTAGCTTATAGCGGATCTATTAGAATTCGGAACATTTATATTTTTGTGATTCCCAGTTATTTTCATTTGAGCAGTGAATCCAAAGTGGAAGATACTGAAAACTATCCATTTTTCTTGGCAATAAACAAGTACACTGCAAAGGATTACACCTTCGGGTAATCTCCAAGCCTTATGTGAACCAGGTAACCTTAATATCCAGGAAGTGGCTAGTTAAAAATACATGGATTGGGCTGGTTTGAAGTTTATGACTTCTTTTCCCTACCTCTAGACAGAAATCATACTGAGTATAAAGATGTTTAAAAAAAGAGAGAAAAAGAAACATAAGGAAAAAGTAGCATGTAGAAGCAGAAGCAGTAAAAATAATGGACTTTTTACAAATGGAATCATTAGCCCCTGAATATGTGAATTGGGTTTTTCACATCTTAAAAGTAGAATTCTCAAGTAGAAATTTAAATGAGAGAGACTTTAAAAGATGATTCATATGACAATGTTTGGTATTCCTAGCTTTATACTTAGAACCTTAGACCAAGTTTTTAGCTAATGAAATGTATGTTCAAAACTCCTAACACAAAACACATTCAAAACATTCTTTGGTTGAATAATTAGCTATTTTTTCTCATGTGAGATCATTCAGAGTTTGCTAAAAGTATATTTGTATATTCCATATCATTTGTCTTCTACTGAGCAGCCCTTTTATCGTCTTCTAAAGATGTCCCTTTAATCTTTTTTGTTTATTTATCTTTGATTCCTTAGCATTAATTTAGTATCGACATACAATATGCAGTTAATATACATTCTAGTAAACTTGGAATAGTTAGACGGTTAAGCCCTGGGATCCTGGAGCTAGAGGATATGATAGGATAGCCAAGAATCTGTGCAATGCAGAAAAAGCTCTAAGCTCAAATGCAATCTGGAAGTTATCATTTGGCCCAAAGGAAAGAAACCCAAGAACAAAGTCCAGAGACAAATGAAAGAATAGTTGGAGGCAGATACAAAATGTGGGGCCGTTTAGATAAAAAATGGGGAATTCCTATACTGTAAGTGTATCAGGCATTACAATAATATTACTAAAGGGAATACTGCTTAGCATTCAGTGAATAAGATTGCTGAACTATCTGATTTAAAACCTGAACTATAAACAATTAGTATTAAAGCATCTGGCATAACATCAGAATCATATGGATTTCAAAGGAGAAAGTCAGAAGAAAATGGACAGAAAGAATGAAGAGCTGGACCGAGAATAAAACAGAACCGGTAAGTGTCATTATCACACCTGTCAAGGCTTTCATCAATTTCTAGTGAGAGAAAACTCAGAACTCACTGAATATAATTTAGTTTGCTGAATATAATTAAGAAAATGGAATATATTTTTATTCAATGAAGATCCTTATTGTTGCCTTCTTAAAGTTAAATAACAAACCCAAAGATGGATTTATGGTCCAGACAATTTCAGTGAAGATTTAATATCCCTTGTGGACAACCAAGGTAAGCATCCCCCATATCTAACAGAATGGTGTTCAAACAAACGTATGCCTGCCCTGCACCTGACGCGTTTCCTGGGCTTAAGCCATTTCTGTTTAGTGTGACTACTGGTATATTTGGACTTTCCCCTCTCTTTGTTTAGTTATTCTTTCATAATTATTACTTCCTCCTTACAAGGAAAGAACGTTAACATTGACTTATATCCACTGGTCTTTGTCTCTCCTTCATGTTGACATTATTATAATTATGAGTTGTTTTAGATATACTTTCTCTTTTTCTTTTTGTGTTCCTACCTTTAGAAAAGTTGTTAGGGAGGGCAAAGAGAATGTCGGTGAGGACATCCTCTTCATTGCCAGATTTACAATTACCACCCCATCCATTTTTGCTTTCTTACGTCTCGACTTCCATTGTAATTGAGAACGTGAAGCCCACTGACTCCCAAGGTTCCAATGAGCTGTTATTGTTCACTTCCCTGCAGTGCTGCGTCTCCTCTTGAGGTGTTCTGAGCCACAGGTTCCTTTCCTTTCCTTCATCCATCAACACATTCTTCCATCCTGCAATATCTTATTCTTTCATGCTAAAATATCTGCTGGCGATTTTTCTTACCTTTCTCTTTTTTGTTGTAGGTGGGTTTCTATCTTCAAATGTTATATTATAACTTCCATTCAGATGTCAGGAGGAATGAATAATATGTTTGTCATTTTAAATCAGAACTTTCTCAATTATCATCTATATTAAGGACACCCAAATCTCAATCTCAATTCTAAAGCTCTTTCTTGAGTGCGAGGCCTATATAGCAAAACTTTTTTTCTGAATATTTTTATTTGGCCATCTCCCAGGGTATCTCCCAAACTCAGTGAACCACAAACTGAAGTTTCCTTTATTTTGCCAAATTGCCCGTATTTTCTGTTGGGCAGACAGTGGCAACACCTTTCCCCCAGGTGCTCAAGTCAAAACCCTGAGTGTCATGTTTGCCACCCTCTCCCATCACTCAACCACCTTCCTAATCACTCAACAAGTTCTTTCAATTACACCTCCTAAATGTCTCTTAAATACGTCTATTCCCAGCTATCAGCTCTGCCACAGATGATGAAAGCATCCTGACTTGTCTTCCTATTACTATTCTTACCCCCTTCCAGACCATTCTTTATATTGCTACCAGGGAAATCTTTCTGAAATTCACATATGATACTCTGTCTTCCTTGCTCAGCGCTTCTCAATGGCTCCTCCGTGTTCTTGGGGGGAAAAGTTAAAAAGTTCATATTGAGACATTTAAGGACCTTTATGATCTAGGCCATGCCTTTTTCTCCAGTCTCTCGTCATTCCTATAGCTGTCCCCCAAGAGAACACTGTGGTCACAGTGAATTACTTAAATGTCCTATGACCTTGCCTTCTGCTTTTTGCACATACTCTTTCCTCTGCCTGGAATCCTCTTGCCTCCCATCTGTGGCTGGCCAGCATTGACTCATCCTTTGGGTCTCCAAGGCCAGCCTCCCTGAAATATCTTCTTGAGTCCTTAAAGTTGCTCCTCCCAGACATGTTCATGGCACCCCACATTTGCTGCTCTTGAAGCACTTCTCTCTGGCACTAGAGTGTCTTCAGGTAGGATTGATTGTAAGTGGTGCTGAGCACCTAACCTTTTGCATATTCTCAGAAATTATTTAAGCCAAATCCTTGTTTGGACCCTGTGCTCAGCTATAATGTATGTTTTAATCTAAGAGAAATGTAAAGAAAACATTTCATGAGAACTTTTTGTTTCATGTAAGTTAATGATTAGGGTAATTCACTTAATTAAAGTACTATCAAAGGCTTCCTTTTGCTCTGTTTTAAGCATTTTAACAGCTTTTTATGTATACTAGTATTTAGTGATATTAAATTATCAATATCTTATATCCATATCAGAAAGCCATAATCCTATAAAAGGTTCTGTTGCATTTTCAACCCAGTCTCTTGCTGTATGTTGCATTTATTCAGTCCTCCTTTGCTCTGCCATCATATGCTAATACTGATGGCTTTAAGAAAAGGACAGCCTTATGAATTACGTTGCTATGTGTACGGAGAATATTGTTGATTATACTACATTGCACCGTATTCTCCCACTGAGTGATCTTATGGACGAAATTTCCTTCTGGTCAAAGGATTAAACAAAATTGTTGTTTTCCTGAGCAACAAAAAATACTTTCTGTAGCTGCAAAGCTTACAAGTAATTTTGTGTTCCTCTTCTCAGTAACAATTAGGATTCCGTAGTACAAATGTTTTGAACTAACTTTACTCCTTGGTCTACTTTTTATTTCTACTCATTTTTCCCCCATTGCCTCATGTTCCTAAGTTATTTTAAATTTTATTTTCATTTTGCTGTATTGTTTGATCCATTGTAAAATGTTGTGTTTAATTCCTTTTGGACAAAGAGAGGCACAAATAGACACAAGGAAAAAGTTGCCATGTGAAGCCCTTGTACAGTATAGAGGCTGACGTTATGTATCCTGTTGGTACAAATCTCAAAAAAGGGGAAAGGTCATGAAATGTAATGTATGTTTCAGGGTAAAATTCTATCTTCAGGACATGAAGATACTCTGAAAATAGTCTCATCCTCACATCACGAACACAAATATCAGAGGATTGTCTCAAACCTACATACTGTTTCTGTGCGTGTGTGTTGGTCTGACTGATAGATGCGTTCTCACAACTAAGCAAGAATGACCTAGAGTTCAGGTCATCGTCACGTTTCCTGTACATCTGAAATTTTACTGATGGAGGAATATGTTTTTCTTTTCTTTTTTTCTGATCAAGTCAACAATTTGCCTAGTCTCTATAATTTATAATCAATGGAGTAAAGAATCAGATGTGGCCACCTGTTCTTCCTCCATATAGTCTGTTGAGCATGTAAACAGCTGCAGGCCTCAGAAAGTCATAAATAAAACACACAACATTTCAGATGTCTGAATAGTGGAGTTCTCTCTTCCAGAGAAAACTGCAGGCTTCATAGTATTGTTATTACATCAGCAGTATTCCCTTTTGAAGTTAACATCAAGTTTTATTTTTTTTCCTATTTATAGTATATTATTTTCTTTAAAGGTAATCAAAATTTAATTCATTACTTTAAAAGATTCATATTTCTTTTTTTAATTAAAGTTTATTGGGGTGACAATTGTTAGTAAAGTTACATAGATTTCAGGTGTACAATTCTATATTACGTCATCTATAAATCCCATTGTGTGTTCACCACCCAGAGTCAGTTCTCCTTCCATCACCATATATTTGATCCCCCTTACCCTCATCTCCCACCCCCCACCCCCTTACCTTCTGGTAACCACTAAGCTATTGTCTCTGTCTATGAGTTTCTGATTCTCATTTGTTTGTCTTGTTCTTTTGTTGTTTTTGGTTTATATACCACATATCAGTGAAATCATATGGTTCTCTGCTTTTTCTGTCTGACTTATTTCACTTAGCATTATAATCTCAAGATACATCCATGTTATCACAAATGGTCCTATTTCATCTTTTCTTACCGCCGAATAGTATTTCATTGTGTATATGTACCACAATTTCTTTATCCATTCATCTATCGAAGGACATTTTGGTTGTTTCCATGTCTTGGCCACTGTAAATAAAGCTGCAATGAACATTGGAGCACACGTGTCTTTATATGTATAAATGTTTTCAGATTTTTTGGGTAGATACCCAGGAGAGGGATTGCTGGGTCATATGGCAATTCTATTCGTAATTTTTGAGGAACTTCCACACTGCCTTCCATAACGGCTGCACCAATCTGCATTCCCACCAACAATGTATGAGGGTTCCTTTTTCTCCACAGCCTCTCCAACACTTGTTACTATTTGTCTTGTTGATGATAGCCATTCTAACTGGGGTGAGGTGATATCTCATTGTGGTTTTTATTGCATTTCTCTGATGATTACTGATGTTGAGCATTTTTTCATATGTCTATTTGCCATTTGTATGTCCTCTATGGAGAAATGTCTCTTCAGGTCCTCTGCCCGTTTTTCAATTGGGTTCTTTGTTTTTTTGTTGTTGAGTTGCATGAGTTCTTGTATATTTTGGATATTAGCCCCTTATCAGAGGCACTGTTTGCAAAAATCTTCTCCCATTCAGTTGGTCGCCTCTTTATTTTGTCGATGGTTTCTTTTGCTGTGCAGAAGCTTTTAAGTTTGATATAGCCCCATTCATTTATTTTAGCTTTTACTTCCCTTGCCTTTGGAGTCAAATTCATAAAATGCTCTTTGAACCCAAGGTCCATAAGTTTAGTACCTATGTTTTCTTCTATGCAGTTTATTGTTTCCGGTCTTATGCTTAAGTCTTTGACCCATTTTGAATTTATTTTGGTACATGGTGACAAATAGCAGTCCAGTTTCATTCTTTTGCACGTGGCTATCCAATTCTCCCAGCACCATTTATTGAAGAGGCTGTCTTTTCTCCATTGTATATTTTTAGCTTGTCAAAAATTGTCTGTCCATATTTATGTGGTTTTATTTCTGCGTTCTCAATTCTATTCTGTTGGTCTACGTGTCTATTTTTCTGCCAATACCATGCTGTTTTGATTATTGTAGCCCTGTAGTACAAGCTAAAGTCAGGGAGTGTGATGCCTCCAGTATTATTCTTTTTTCTTAAGATTGCTTTGGCTATTTGGGGTCTTTTGTGGTTCCAAACAAATCTGATGATTTTTTTGTTCTATTTCTTTAAAAAATGCCATTGGGATTTTGATGGGGATTGCATTAAATCTGTATATTGCTTTGAATATGGCCATTTTAGCTGTGTTGATTCTTTCAATCCATGAGCAAGGAATGTCTTCCATTTCTTTGTGTCATCTTCAATTTCTTTTAAAAATGTCTTATAGTTTTCAGCATATAGGTCTTTTACATCCTTGGTTAAGTTTATTCCTAGGTATTTTGTTCTTTTTGTTGCAATTGCAAATGGCATTGTTTCTTTTTATTTCTTTTTCTAGATTTCATTTTTAGTATATAGGAATGCAATGGACTTTTGTACCTTGATTTTTTAGCTGGTAACTTTACTGCATTTGTTGATTGTTTCTAATAGCATTTTGGTGGAGTCTTTAGGGTTTTCTATATATAGTATTATGTCATCTGCAAAGAGTGACAATTTAACTTCTTCATTCCCAATTTGGATGCCTTTTATTTCTTTCTCTTGCCTGATTGCTCTGGAAAGGACTTCCAACACTATGTTGAAAAGCAGAGGTGATGGGGACAACCCTGTCATGTTCCTGAACGTAGAGCAAAGGGCTTCAGTTTTTCACGGTTACTTATGAAATTAACTGAGGGTTTGTCATATATGGCCTTTATTGTGTTAAGGTATTTTCCTTGTATACCTATTTTATTAAGTGTTTTAATCATAAATGGATGTTGTATCTTGTCAAATGCTTTTTCTGCATCAATTGATATAATCATATGATTTTTGTCCTTTATTTTGTTTATGTGATGTATCACATTGATGGATTTGCAGATGTTACACCATCGTTGTGCCCCTGGGATGAACCCTACTTGGTCGTAATGAATAATCTTTTTAATGCACTGTTGCATTCGATTTGCTAGAATTTTGTGTAGGATTTCTGCATCTGTATTCATCAGAGATATTGGTCTGTAGTTCTCATTTTTGTGTTGTCCTTACCAGGTTTTGGTATCAGGGTAATGTTGACATCATAAAATGTGTTAGGGAGTACTGTCTCTTCTTCAATTTTTTGGAAGAGTTTGAGCAGGATTGGTATTAGATCCTCTTTGAAGGTTTGGTAGAATTCACTAGTGAAGCCATCTGGTCCTGGACTTTTGCTTTTGGGAAGGTTTAGGATGACTGATTCAATTTCCTTACTGGTGATCAGTCTGTTTAGATTTTCCATACTTCTACATACAGAAAATTTTTGAGTATTTTTAATATTTTAAAAATATTATGAAACGGAGATGCCATTCTTTGGAAGATATTGGATCATTACATATATAAACCAATTAGGTAAAGAAGCCTTATATAATACACGTAATCACTGGCAAGCAGTAACTTGGAGTTGTGTAAAGAAAATTTATTTTATTATTTAGGTATTTAAGTAGTTCTGGATATGCATTAGGAATAACAATTGGTATAAAACAAATCTCTTTTGCCAGGTGATTTTCAAGTGTCTATAAGCAAATG
Source organism: Rhinolophus sinicus (assembly GCF_057876585.1). Classification (NCBI taxonomy): domain Eukaryota; kingdom Metazoa; phylum Chordata; class Mammalia; order Chiroptera; family Rhinolophidae; genus Rhinolophus; species Rhinolophus sinicus. The sequence goes on from NC_142502.1 coordinate 18,213,648, forward strand.
TCCTCGTTTAATTTGAAGCATTTGCCAATATTCTTTCTCCAGAATTGCTTTCACAAAAATATTTGCTTTTAGTACAGGATGTATTTTATCCCTCAGTGGTCTATTTTCTTTCAGATCGAAGGAAGAACTCTTTGACCCGTGATGTATAAATTCCGGGTGTCATTTTTAATGACAGAAATAGAGGACACATAAACTAAATCCACATTTTAGTCATGAGTCATTCTTCCCACAGCTCATAATAGAAGTGTTATCAATAAGATATTTTGCAAAAATAAAAAGGGAGAGAACTGTCTTAGCAATAGTTCAAGTGTAAACAATCTAGGGTATTTGAATGAGCCAGCCACTTGCTGTTGTTGTTAAAAAGGCTACCAAATGATGGGGCGTGTATCACACACACACAAACCAGGAGTGCTCAGGCTCTGACTACACAAAGTATAGTGCACACGTCTGTTCTAACCACTAGTCAGGTGAAGGATTACATTTATTTCGGTCAACACGTTTGAAGTAGAATATTAACATTTATAGATTAGACAGTTTTCCAAATAGAATTTCTAATTTCCTCAGGAGAATAGATGGAGAAAACAAGACCTAGAGATCTTTTGAACAGTTGGGCAAATGCTGGCTACTTCCAGGTACTGTGTAGGACATTCACTCATTTAGCACTCACAATGGCTTGTTGGGTGGATGTAATTATCAAAATATATGGAAAGGAGCATAGGAAGATTCACTTGGAGAAAGGAAGAATATGGAAAGAAATAACACTCTTTAAATATTTGAAGGATTGATGTATATGAGTAAATAAGACAATTACCTTGCACTTGTTGCTTGCAGAGGGCAGAAGTAAGATCTATGGTTAGGAGTTATAGGGTAGTAGCTTTCATCTTCCTTTAAGAAAGCACTTTCTAAATGAGTTGGAAAATGGTGACACAGATTGCTTTGTGAGACAATGAGCTCCCTGACACTAAATGATTTTAAAACAGAAGTTGAAAAACTCTCTTCCAAAAATGTTTTAAAGGCGATCAATTATTGGATGAAAGATTCTACTTTATGACTTTTGAGGTCCTTTCCAAAGTTAACAATCTATGCTTCTAATTATTCATTTATGTTACATTTCCATTTCTTCTTTTCCTTTGAACATTAAAAGCTACAAATTGGCATTTAGCAAGGTAACAAGTTTAGGGAAGTACAAGTTTTACAATGTTCAGAGAGAAAACTCAGTGCTCAGCGGCTCTGGTCACCCCCAAGTGATTTGGGGAAGATAAGATCAAGAAAATACACCACCTAAATAAATAAATGTAAACCTTCTGTAGCTACTCAGGGGATTTCACATTATGTGTGGAGGGAAATGTAATAGACATGCCAGGATTTTACTAATTACCTATCCTCTCTCTCCATTTGGAAGAATGTGCTTCCTTTTTCTGTTTCACAGGGCAAACGCTGTTTGGTGAAAGGATGTCTTCGTCAAGTATATTAAAGAGAAGAATACTTCTTTATGTATGATGCGATTACATTTTGCAAATAATCTCCTGAGTAGTTGTCTTCCTATTTTCCCTGCTGTTTAATTTCTTCCTTTTGACATAATTTGCCGCCTGTTCGGGTAAAGCAGTTAGATACTCGTGTTAATTGGATATTTGTTGCCTAACCTGAAGTGGAGGTCCTTAGCTCGTGATTGAAGCTGGCTCTTAGATGCTCATTCTGAGAGTAACTCTTTTTGCTTTGCTCTTTGCTATGTGGCACACTTGTATCTGTCTCTTCAGCACTGTGTATGGCTCGCTGCAAATCAGACTTCAATGGGCCCTCAAGAAAGCACTTTTGTACGGTCTGTCATTTACAAATGTGTTGATTATGTTGTCTTCTTCTTGAGTACCACTGGAGAAGAGAGATGACCAGCTATGGAGGGAATACAAATATTTCCTTTCCTTACCCAGGTCTTGAACTATTCATGAGATGATGTGTGTGAAACAAATGGAAGGGGTACCAAGGAGATTTTTTCATATGAGTGAGTGCAGAAAGCAAAATTCATTTTATAAGAGAAAATACTTGAAAAGGATATTAATGAAATAGTTTCTTACGTGTAATTCTGGTACTTCTAGCTTTGGAAGGGTGTGTGCGTGTGTGTGTGTGTGTGTGTGTGTGTGTGTGTGATTCAGTACATGTATATATAAAACTATTTTTGAATGCTGTATACTGGCTTCCACCTGCACTTGGAAGCAGTGGGAAGAGTGTCCAACCACAAGACAACTGGTAGTGGCAAAGTTTAGGGACAGGAGAGAAGTAGCAAAGAGTCAGGATAGTAAGTGTTGGCACCGCATGGTCATAAGCACTTTGAAATACAGATGTGATTTCCCTTTTCCCTCTTGATTTATGTTATCTCAAACATAGGATAAGTTGGGATGGAGAGCCCATGTCAACTGAAGGTGCAAGAGCAGAGATATGTCTCCCCCCGTAGCCCCTACTCCGCCCCATTGTCAGTCAGAGCGCTTATGTTGTCATCTCTCTGCCATTTCAAGCCACAAACTAGTGTCATTTCCACCTCCTGCAGTCTTCGGTCTGGTCACACACTTTACTGCTAAACTAAACTTCATTTGTTTCACGCTTTCCCCTCATATCTGTCCCACTTTCCCCCAGCCCCAGGTTACTGCCTGTCCCAGCTGCTTTTTCTTTTGTAACTTGATGAACTTCAGGCTCCTCCCGGTCTCCCTGCCTACGCCTGTTCCACACGTACCATTGTCATCCTGTGGTCAGCACTGTTTTCTTCATCCATCACTTAGCCCTTAAAGTTCTTCCTAAAATGGACTTTCTTATCTCGCCTCCAAGCCTCAGAGTGTCTTGTCACTGACTGTATTCTCCAGAACGCTCAGATCCACATACTGTACATCAGAGCCTGTCAGGGACAAGCCTTGAACTTCATGTCCTTGGTTTCTGTTCTTTGGTTCATGGGTCTTTAATCATGTTAGACAAACTTGTCCCAAATTCCAATGATACAGTCATTCCAGCCCAAATGTCAACCGTTTAAGAAAACAGTATATGTCATAAGCCTAGATCAGGTCTCCTCCTTCAAACCCACCCGATTATGTCTCTCCTGTCATTAAACGGTCACTGTCACTGCTCTTCCATGAAGGCTTTCTAGAGTAACCAGAGGGGAACTGCACTTTCCCTCATGAAATAAACGATTCCCAGTGACTTCTATGGGTCTGTCAGCAACAGCTCCCAGTTCCCTTTGGCCTGTGCCTGATGTCAGCACAGCACTTTCAGAGAGGATGTTCTTAGTTGGTCATTGCAGAGTTCTGTACAGGCCACTCTGTTGCAAGGTGGGTGTGTGTACATTCACGCACGTGTGAGTTGCAGATTTTGAGAGGATTCAATCAATAGACTCATATATATCATACCTAGCAAAGCATCATGTATCAATTAGTACCTAATTAATTCATTGGAATGATGAAAGCAATACCAGCATATCACACTGGCTGGCAATAGACATAACAATAAGAGGAATAATTTAAAATGAATTGGGTTCCATAACATTTTTTTAAGGTAGGTACTATGATTGTTTTCATTTGCTGATGAGGAAACTGAGGTACAGGGAGGTCTTTTGTAAGATCTTTTGTAAGGTCACACAGCTTGTAAGTGTTAGAGACAGAATTAAAATCAGGCTTTCTGATACCATAAACCCACTCTGAACCATTATGCCATATTGCCATAGAGATGATTTATTTATTTTTTATTTTTTAAAAATCTGTATTGAAGGCAACCTAAACTATATTCATGTTTTTTAAAATAGAAATATGACATACACAAAATTTAGTTTAAAAAACGATGGAGAAAATATTTATGTTTTGGCATAGCTCAAATGAATTCTGTTTATCAATTTAGAAATTTTTTTCCCATAAAAGTTTAATATAATATTTGAATATGAAAAAAATAATATAAAATGTAAATACATGCTTTAAAAAGCATAAATTTTTTATTTATACCAGGGTACTGAGTATGATTTTTCCTATATGTAAGTAATAAAAGTGGGAAAAAGAATGACGACTTCTAAAAAAACTTACACAGCTAAGAAATGTCAGATTAAATTACTATCCATGTGTGCTGCCTACAGAGATTCACGCAGGGCACTGAAATAGCTGAATAGGGGACACGAGAACCATAAACAGTTGCTTTCTTTTCATGTGGAGTCAAACTTTTCTGATTTGTTTCTGGATTTGGTTTTCATTTTCTTCTTTGTCTCTTTGGTGGATTTGAAATAGAATAAGAATCTAGAATGTTGGTAAAGGAATTATCATTTGGCAGAAGTAAATTTCCGTAGCTAGTCACGTGGTTTGAGAAGTAGCCTATAGGATAAACAGCTGTGACATGAATAGGTCGGGTCACACATGGCTTCTTTGTCAGTGAGTCCAAGGTGTGAGGAATGTTTGCGATAGTTTTTTTCTTTTTTCCCACAATTTCTTCCCTACTGTATTAAATGTGTCATTGTTTGATAGGACACAAATAACTTACTTTTTGAGTTATTTACACAAATAACTCACTTTTTGAGTTATTTCCTATGAGTCTGGTAGCAGATGTTTTTGTTTGTTTCTTCTTGACCATGGAGAGTTTTATTACAATTTTTAATCTTCTTCATTTTAAAGGACATACATGTTAAAATATATAAAAATTTGACATCAAAGAAAACCACGACCTTTTCTGTATGTGCAAAGCAGCATGGTAAGCTTATGTGTCTCTCCCGGCCTGACAACACTCTCTTTGGAGTGTCAGTTTTCTTGAAGTACAGTGACGTGTGTCTACCTCCTAGCCATAGGTATTCCTTTTTGAGACTTGCAGTCACATAATCACGCTCCTACCTTTCCCTGTGGATGAAATTCAGAATGAAAGATTCCTGGATAGCACCCCTGTTTCAGAGAAGAGAAGCGGCTATGAGAACAGCCTGAGCTTAGGAGTACACACTCCACGGTACAGCACCAAGTACCAGCAGGGAGTGACATCAAAGTTAGGGCAGTGCCCAAACTGTTCCCAGTACATTTTTCTACATTTCTGTAAAAGATAAGCAACAAGAAAAATAACCCTTTAAGTACTCAAGTGAGAACATGCTAAACCAAAGGGTATTTTTCTTACCACCTATGGCATATTGATATACTTGTTAGAAATTCTGAGCAGTCTCTCAAAGGAAAATAAAGTACACGTGAGCAGTTCAAGCCTCTTTCTGGTTTTCAGGAGGAACTTCTCAGTAATAAGTAAGCCATTAAATATATAATCTGTTCCTAGCATAATTGTAAATGTAATTTTTCCATCCTCTTTCTGTTCCTTTAAGCCTCAATTACTCGTTTCCCATTCCCTCCTCCCCGCCCCACCCCAGTGCTGCCAATAAGCCGCCATCTGAATACCGAGGATGCCTCCCTGTGGTCTGCAGGCCTGCCTTACTCAGGTATAAGCCATCGGTTCTCATCTCCCCAGTCTGTGTGATGTTCCTTCCTTCTTGGGACTTCCTTTTGTGGTTGGACGATGACTGTATTCTAAGTCTAGATGCAACGTGATTAAGTAGTAAAAGTTTGGTATATTTAGTGCTCCCACAAAAAATAGACCGCAAAAAGGAACCTGCTTATGTGCTGCAAAGACCTCCACAGAATGACTCTCAACTCGTGAAATGTCTGAGACTGTGCGTCCAGGCGATCCTTTGAGGCCAGTGGTCCTCACTGATGTTTTTCAGACTGAGATCTCTTAGCAAACTATCTACATACTTAGGCTTAAGGCTCCAGTGGTCATTTGAAAGAAGAGGGTAAAAGGAGTTCGAGGTAATATGCCTTGTTTTATTTTTCCAAAAGGAAGTAATATTGTTGACTAAGGGACATATTTTGCATGAGAATATGAGAAATAAAGCAGATATCCTCACTTGCCCATTTTTCGCAAATTGCCTTCCTTTTTTGTTTATTTGAAACACCTTGAAGAACTATTTGATTTATGAAAATTATTTGCAAGCTCTGGAGTAAATGACATTAAATACTGTACATTTTTCACTAAATTCATGTCTATTAATTATTTATTTTTAATTATTTATTTATTTTTAAGTATTTTAAGACTGTAATAAAACAGTTAAATGAAGAAAGTTTTCTTCACAGAAAAAAACATTATTTCCTGTTGAATAGAGTTTTTCAAGATACTCTTTTGTGTCTGGGTTAGATATTCCAGTAGTTGCATTTTGTAGATTCAATATAAAATTTACATTTTAAAGAGCAGGATGAAAGGTAAAACTGAATCATTCAAGTATACATATATTTTATTCTTTACCAGAAATTAAATTTGTTAAACAGGGAGTATCCTCAGTCCAATATGCCCAAATGTCTAATATATATTTTTGAGTATGACAGTAAATTCCTAAAGGAGACTTTCAAATCTTTGTATACAGTAACATTATCCAGCAGGCATAATAATGTTTATCAAATTCCCAAGAAGTACAAACTATTTTCTAAAATGGTAAGTTTAAAAAATACATACACATTTTAGGGATTTTGCCGCATAAACTCTTTATGATTATCCAATTTAGCTTCTGTGAATAAACTGTTTATAATTCTTTGGGGTAAAAATCAAATAATCAACAAACTTCCATCTTACATATTTTAATGAAATTTCTTCCCACATCTTCAAATTTACCCTAAAAGCCTTTTTTTTTCCCCAGTTAAATTGCTTAATAGATATTATTAGGGTTTGAAATATGAGGATATATTTTGTATTTAGTGTCATATAACTTTTAGCTGTTTTACTGGAATGGGTCCTAAGAGATCATTTCTAGAATAACTTATTCACTCTATAGATAAAAAGTTGAGTCTTAAAGAAGCCAAGTAAGCCATCTGAGATACATGGCAGAAATACTAATTCCCAGTTCAGGGCACCGATCTGTTCAACGAACATTTACTGAGTACTTACTGGGGATATTTAAATAATTGAGAAATAATGTTGACCTTCTAGGAGCTTATAATCTAATGGAATGTGCAGACATACAAATGGAAAATATAAATGGAATGTGTTAAATATGTTAATAAAGGTGAATGCAGGATAAAAAATATGAAAGAGGAAGAATTGATTCATTTTATAAGTGCTTGTATTTTTCATGCACTAACATTTATTTGGCACCTTCTAATTGTAAGGTGATAAATACTGGTGAACTAAAATGGACATAGTCCCTGATCTCAGGATTCTTAGTCTTTTGGAGGACAGATGTCAATGAATTAATCACATCAAAATTATACAAAAAATTAGAGTGTGCTTTGACTGCAGTTCTCCAAAAGCACATAACAAAACAACCTGACTGCACTGGGGTTTCGAGAAAGAATTCTGTCTCATCCAATCACTGGGACAACACACAGGTCAAAGGGGTCAGGCTCACTGACTTTAATAGTCAAGTTAAAAGAAAACAAACATTTTTTTTTTTTTTTAAATTTCCAGGTAGTTTAATTTGTGCAGGAAAGGGATTCATTAAGGGGTACTTGGCAGCTTCACAGGCTTGGGGCAGTCACAACCAGAAATGACGCCGCAGTTGTACCACTGGCCGGCTCCAGCAGACATGCTGTTGTCTCCAGGGCCAAGTGCAGACCCTTGCAGACGCCCTGTCAACATGGGGCATAGACGCCAGCACGAACAATTCTGTTAGGCTCTGTCTCTGGACCCTTGTCTCTGGGTAGCTCTGCTCACTCTACTGAACTGGATTCCAGGAGGAATCTACTTCTTCATGCTGCCGCCTTCCAAAAATGAAGTCTCAGGAGCAGAGGCAGAACTGTGTGAAGCCACTGAAGCTTAAGCTGGAGGCCCCTCCTTGCATGGTCCCTTCCACAGCCCCGGGGATGAACACAGCAGTGTATTCCTTGGTTCACATATTTTTGCTTCTGTGGTACACTGGCAATGTGTGCTTACTGATATGCTTGAAGGGCTGGGGGTTCTTACGGTGCCACATCACAAAGGGTTTCAATCTGTAGCCTGTGACATTGCCCCTCCAGCAAGACTGTTAACCCTGTTTTTTTTAAAAAAAAGCCTTGAAATTTGGGATTGACTTGGCCTCCTTCCTTATGGGTGAAAGTCTGTTTAGGCATCTGTTTCCAGAATAGGAAGTTTTCATCCATAATGAATATTTGCTCTGACAAGTAATTTTCCTCTACCATCAGCTCATGTAGAGTTTCCAAAAATTCTTCAGCTGCCTTCACATGAGCACTTGCAGACTCACCACTCACTTTCCCACTATGTGACGTATAACGATTCTTGAATCGTGTAAACTACCCAGAGTGAGCAGTAAATTCAGCATCATAGTTGGGTCTAGCCTTTTCTTGCACAGTATGTTTGTTTGTGCTTGCATCACCACAAACATGTGAATAATGCGTTGGGCTACAATGCTGGGCGGGCTACGATGTCACTAGGTAATAGGAATTTTTCAGGTCCATTATAATCTTAGGAGACCACCATCACATGTGGTCCATTGTCATTACAGGCTCAGGACTGTAATCCACTCTTTTATGTTGGAGCCCTGTTGATGTGCATTTAGATGTGGGTGGGAGGCAGTGTTCTATAATCTTACGATTAAATCTGAGTCTTTTAATGGGCCTGTGTCCTTGGGCTGTGGACTTCACAAGGGTTTATAGTTTTTTCCTCTAGGTAGGTGAAATAGGAGAGCTGGAGGTGTATAAGGCTCTGGTAAAGATTTTTCCCTTTGTTATGGAGAACATACTCTCCCTTCCTTCCACCAGAGAGGGGAATCTCAGCTCTTCACCATGAGAATATTATCAGATTCCTGGAGGCAAACTCAGAAAAGGGTGAGGGGTTTCCCTAAAACTGTGGCCCCCAGGAGTTTCTCATTCTCATTCTGGTCCATATTCAGACTCCAGGAATTTGTCAAAATTACTATTTAAATGTTGCTACAGTGAATGGCTCTTGCAACATCTGCTCTGGGTAAACAGATCTTGGCTGTAGTTTTCTGTATTCGTCTGTCTCTCTATATTTCAGCATTTCCATTGCCTTATGACTTCAGTTCTCTGATGGAGGTCATTGATTTTTAATTTGTTCAGCTTTTTTTCTTATTTTAAGAATGGGAGGGACAATTTCCAAGCTCTTTTCTTTACATGCCAGAACTGAAACTAGAAGTCAATATTTTTTTTTAAGTTTTATTTTGCTTCTGTCTTGTTTCTTTCTTTTTTACAACTTGAATTGTACAGTACCCATTGCAGTGCTTGACTACCCCAGATATTAGTGGTCTCATCCATTCATTTGATTCTCTTTTGGCCTGACAGCAATCAGGACATGAAACTCAGATCCTTGACTAGTTTCACATGAAATCCTATTGCACTAAAACTGTTCATCATCATTCTTTTCTTTTTCTTATTCTTGTAGTCCCTCCTTGAGATTTATACAGGCACTGGAGAGGGAGACAGTCACACGCTGCGTGCCATGTCCCTAGACAAAGCCTTGTGAAACACATAGGAAGTCACTCTGTCCCGTTGCTACCTCAGATATTCTACTTCACCATCCCCTGGCCACCCTACATATCCTCCCCAGCAATGACACGCAGCTTCCATTTCTCCAATAAAAACTGGAATCTATACCTAAAGTCCCTGTTATTTTGTGGGGGTAAGCACATTTGTAAATGAGAAGTGAAATAAAGAAATGCTCTGTGCCATTGTACTCTAGGCCATACTTTCTTCACCAGCAGCCTCTTCCAAGTAGCTCTAATCCATCCACACTCTCTCACAATGGTGGGCTGCTTCCGTATACCAACTCCCAACTACCTAGACGTTCTGTAAACCAGCTCCAGAAACTTGAACTGTTTCTACAGAGCAGTACTGTCCCTTTCCCTCTGGCAAGTCTCTCTGCCACCAGCAGATTTTGTGTCCGTGTCATAGATATTACACCCTTTTTGAAGAGGTCTAGATTTTGGCCTTGGTTAAAGAAAAGGTCCTCTCCTGTCATTAGTTCCCTTATTTTCCACTCTCCCTTGGCCTGGGGGTAGTAGCTTTTGCATTTGCTACCTCTAGACCCCTTAGAGTTCCCCTGCGTCTCTTTTAGTAGTTAACTACATTCTAATAATTAATAATTTCTTACAGTGCAATTTCCCTATTCAAATAACAGTGTGGTTTCTGTATCATGATGGACCTGATCCATTTGTCACAGTACATTGTTCCTGAGTCTTCACCTATCTGTTTCCCTCTGATACTACAAGTTTAAGTTTATGAACTATAAGACATAAGTCATACACTGTATTTTATTCATCTTTTAATCTTGAACATCTTGAAGTATTTGTAGTAAGAGCAGTAAGAGCTCAAAAAAGTTTGGTAAGTGAATGAATAACGGTGATGATATTTTTTTTAATCAACAAAGTGGGAACGTTTCTATACACTTATGATACAAAAGGGAAAGCTTAGAACAATGAGTGTCAATTAATATAATTTTTCATAAATTTTCATACTTTAAAATTTTTCCTAAACGCTTTTCCCAAATTTGTATCATTTTTGAACTTGCAGTTAGTAATGAAACCTGGAATATAGTTTCCTGAAGAACGTTTCTCAAAAAAGTGAAAAATAAAAAAACAAAAACAAAAACCTCAATTCTCCAAGGTAAGCATGTTCCACATGAGGAATTTGAGTAAAACTACTTTGTTTCTCTACAGTGCTCATGATTTTATCAGGTTCTTTTCAATATTAAAAATGTTAAACTGTAAGATTATATTTTTTCCCCAGAAGATGGACATGTCAATAGTATACTCAGTGAGATCTATCGCTAAAATCCTGTATTTGGCAATGGAAACACATTATTACGGTATTCCAGTTGTCTGTGTAATTCATTATGATTCATCAGAGAAACTCATCCTGAGGTTTTTGGTGTTCATTGTCAGCAATTGATAGCGTCATTTTAATACATTTTGCAGCAGTGAATGACAGCTGAATCTCTAAGTGGTTTTCCAAACAGACTGCTATCCAATGTGCAAGTATAATTTTTTTTAATTCAGAAGTTTTATTTATGAGATTTCATCGACATTAATTTTTTAAAAAAATCTTGATAAATTGAATTATAGAGAACATGATGAATTTAAGAAAAATGGCATGTGGTTTTAGATGTTTTGTTGTTTTATACCTCATCAAAAATTCCTTTAACCTAAATTCTTATGTTTATGTTTTTTCCTCCTCTTGGGAATGATATGAGTTGGATTAAGTGAGAATAATGGCTTGGTAATGACAATTAGAATGTATCCAATTTGTGTGATACATTGCAAGGAATTATAAATCATATTCTGGCTCTGGCTTAACCTCTTTGAAAAAAATGAGTCCCTTCTCTTCCTGACTTGCTGTACTGAGAGAATTCTTATCTACAGAAGTCAAGGAACAGCTGTTTACTAATGGATCACAGCAGGAGAATAAACGCAGCAGTCTGGGCAGAGGACATTTTTCACTCTTGTACAAGTTGTTTCTCCATATTTTGTCCTCTGATGTGGATTATAAAGTGTGTATGTGAGAGTAAACATAAGGTGATCACTCTTCCTCTCCCTGCATGAGGAATAAGACTTCGAGGCATATTAGTAATTCATATATTCTGAGCCATGTGCAATGCAGTTCTTTATTGAATACAATAAGTACAAAATAGAAACATGGATTAGGTTTCCTTTTCTCATTTATCATAAGAACAACATACTAAGACGGGAATGTTTCTTCCCAATAGGGCATCCTGATTTGGCTGTTTCTGTATTCTGTTACGTTATTACCAGTTACTGCATACTTTCCATAACCACCTGGCTACTGCTCAGTAGTCTAGGTGAGACATGAGAGTGAACCTCAGGAGAAGTGATCAGAATAAGAATATTTCAAGAAGATAAGCATTTTCAAGCATTTCAAATACTTGAAATAGGTCATATATAAAAGGAAATGGAAAAACAAAACAAAACCCAACAATACTCAACACTCATTGGATTTGGAAATTAAGAGGTTTTGGTAAAGCTGCAGTCCAACTGGGGGCCACAGTACAAGGGATCAGGATTGATGATAGATTACTCTTTCAAGATTAGCAGTAAGGACCATCAGAATTCATTTGAAGGTTTTATTTAGATAGAAATAAGCAGTATGCATTTCTTTGAGTTGGAGATATATCTGGAACTATTCCTGTTATCTTAATTTTCAAAATTTTGTGTTGGGAGGTTGGGTTAGAGTTGTGAAGGATGGTTAGAAATTACCATTAAATAAATAGATAAGATCATTTTGTGGGACATAGGATCATCTCCACGTTATACAAAGATCTAAATAAAGGAATGCTTCTTTGACTGTGTATCTTGTGCATAATTTACCACTTTATCTTCAAATATAGTAGCATTCACTGTTCTCTTCTTTCATATTAATGTTGCTAAAAAATAAATGCCTGGGCTTTAGACTCAATGACACAGTTAATATAATTTCAAAGCTTAAGCAGTTCTGAAGGGATATTTGGGTGTTTGATAGTACCGCTGCTGTACCTGTGTGCTGCTTCCTTATTCCTTGAGGGCAAGCCCCCGTTCTGAGTGACAAAGTGTAGCTCAGAAAGATGTTTGAAAGAATAAAGTTTCTATAATACTAAAGAGTATACAATCTTTTTTCTTTTTTAGAAAAAGCGCTGTGAAGATGGTAAAACAGGCAAAAGATTTGCCATCCCACAGTAAACAAGCAAAACACGATGAAATAGATGAAAAAAAAAAAAGGTTTTCAAGGTGCTATAAATCAGGCAATGAAGTACAATGACCCTGAGTGATGAGAAATAAGTGGTTTGAGCCCAATGACTGCCCCAGCTTACAGCCTTAGAAGAGTTTCCAGACTGTCCAGGGAGGGGGAATCTAGGCAGAGCCCAGCACACTCCCAGAGTGAGAAGATGGAGCTAGGATTTGGGTTGACCAGAGCAGCTAGAGTTTGCAGGAAAGAATACTAGAGAGGTGAGAACTAGACAGAGAGGAAAATAAGAGATGTGAAAGTTCCCAGCATTTACACAGGAGTGGGAATTGTGCCTGCTCCTACCAATTAGATTGGAACACTAATAATTCATAGAAAATTGGGCAAGTACATAGAAGGGCTTTGCATCAGTAGTGATCAAAATTAGCCTTAGACTACAGGGTGCTCTGATCCTACTTAATACATTTTAAACACAAGATATGAAAGGATCAACCTGTTTCCAAGTAACTTATTTGTATGCCAAAACAACATTCAAAAATATTTACAGATAACATAAGTCACGTAGCTGACATGAAGTATTAAAGGAAGTCCTTTAGACATAACGACAATGATACCAAGTGGAAATGTGGATCTAACTAGAGGAATAAAGAGTACTGAAAATGGTAAATACTTGGGTAAATTTATAAGAACTTTTTCTTATTATTTAAATATTTAAAAAACACCATTGTCTCTTTAAACAAAAATAATAACAATGTACTCTGGGGGATTATAATTATGTAAAAGTACAAAGCTTAAAAACCAAGATGAGAGAAATAAAAGTATAGTATTGTAAGGTTATTATATGTGAAGTGGTATAACATAACTTAAATACAGACTGTTGGAAGTTAGATATGTCTATTATAAGCCTAAAGCAACCACTAAAATCACAATACAGAAAGTTATAGATAATAAACCAACAAAGGTTTATTGAAAATACAATTCAGTTAATCCAGAAGACAGAAAAAGAGGGACAAGGGAAACAAATATGGAAAAAGATAAAAATAATAAGTTGCAAGATGCCAGACTTAAACTGAACCATATCGATAATCATAATAAGTGTAAATGGTCTAAATGTTCCATTAAAAGGCAAAGATTATCAAACTCAATTATATACTGCCTACAAAAAAGGCACTTTAAATAGAAAGACATTACTAGGTTAAATGTTAAAATACAGACAAATACATACCGTGCTAACATTATCAAAAGAAAGCTGTAGTGGCTGTATTTCTGTCTGTCAATGTAGATATTAGAGCCAGTAATATCATGAGGGGTTAACAAGGTCATTTCATAATGATAAAGGGGTAAATTGGTCAAGAAGGCATTACAATCCTAAATGTTTAAGGATATGAAGATATAGGTTCATAAGAGAAAGCTGATATAGGATTGCAAGGAGAAACAGACAAATCCATAATTATAGTTGGAGATTTCAATATCTGTCTTAACAATAAGATAAGTTGTCAGAAATTCAGCAAGGACATAGAAAACACAAACAACACTACTAACTTGAGCTAATTGACATTTATAGATCACTCCGCCCAACAATAGCAGAATACACATTCTTTTCAAGTGCACATGAATCATTTACCAAGACAGACCATATTCTGAGCCATAAAACAAATATCTAGAAGTTAAAGGAGATTCAGTTAATGAAAAGTATGTTCTATGACCACAAGGGAATTAAATTAGTCAATAAGAAATCTTTGAGAAATTCCCAAATATTTGAATACACCACACTTCTGAATAATCTACGGGTCAAAGAAGTCAAAAAGGAAATTTGAAAGCATTTTGAATTCAGTGAAAATCAAAATACAGTATACCAGAATTTGTGGAATGCCTCTTGAATTCATACTTTAAAGCAAATGGATAGCACTAAATGTCAGTATTAGAAAAGAAGATCTCAAATTAATGACTTCAGCTTCTACTTTAGAAAGCTAGAAACAAAGGAGAAAATTAAACCTAAAGTAAATCAAAGAAAGGAAATAATAGTATTAGAGTGGAAATCAATAAAATGGAAAACAAAATACTATAGGGAAAAACAAACAAAAATTGGTTCCTTGAGAAATCAAGAAATTGATAAATCTCTAGCCAGAGTGATCAGGACAAAAAAAAAAAGAATGAAGGAATATAACAAATAAAACAAAAAGAGGAATGAATGTAGAGAAGACATCACTATAAATTCTACAGATATTAAAAGGATTATAAGGAAATAGTATAAACAACTCTATGCTAATAAATTTGACAAATTAAGTGGACAGGTTACTTAAAAGACACAGACTACCAAAGTTCATGACTTTACATATATATGACAACTGATATTCAACAAAGTACAAAGGTGATTCAGGGGAGAACATGTGGTCTTTGCAACAAATGGTGCTGGAACATTTGGTTGCCTATGGGAAAACAAAACAAAACAAAATAACAAAAAAAACTGATCCTTATCTCACATCATACAGAAAAATAATTCAAAATGGATAATGGACCAAAGAAATCCTAAATGTATAAAACTCCTAGAAGACAATATTGGAGAAAATCTTTGTGACATTGAGCTGGACAAAGATTCCTTAGGTATAACACCAAATGCACAACTCACAAAAAAGAGAAAAGAAAAATTGGACTTCATCAAAATTTAAAACTTTTGCTCTTTGAAGGACCCTCTTAAGAGAATGAAAAGACAAGACACAAAATAGAAGAAAATATTTTCAAATGTATATGTGATGAAGGACTTCTACTTAGAATACATAAAGAACACTTAATAAGAAAACAAACAATTTTAAAAATGGGCAAAAGTTTTGAACAGACATTTCACCAAAGAAGGTCTTCCAAAGAAGACAGCAAATTAGCATGTGAAAATATGCTCAGTTATCATTTGCCATTAAGGAAGTGAAAGTTAAAACTATAATAAAACACACACCTATTAGAATGATCAAAATAAAAAGATTGACCATACAAAATGTTGGAGAGGATGTGGAAGAACTGGGACTTTTATAAACTCCTGCTGAAAATATAAATGGTACAAACACTTTAGAAAACAATTTGGCATTTCCTTAAAATTTTAAACCCACATCTATGATACGATCCAGTCAGTCCATTCCCAGGTATTTACCCAAGAGGAAGGAAAAACATACAGACTTTTACACAAACGTTCATAGCAGCTTTGTTTGTAAGAGCTCAAAATGAGAAATAACCCAAATATCCATCAACAGGTAAATGGATAAACAAGCTCTGGTATGTCTATACAATGGAATGCTACTCAACAATAGAAAGAGTGAACTGTTAGTATTGGAACAACTCAAAATAATCATCCTCAGCCAATGAGGCCAGATTAAAAAAAGAGCACATAATACATGATCAATTTCATTTATGTAAAATGTTGGAAAATGCAAATAGAAAACAGATGAGTGACTGCCTGAGGATGGGGATAAAGGGTGGGAGGGAAATATTATAAAGAAGAATGAAGAAACTTATGGGGATGATGAATACATTCACCATTTTTGATTATGGTGATGGTTTCATGGAGTTTACATCTATCAAAACATCAAATTACACACTTTATGTGTAGTTTATTGTATGTCAGTTATACTTCAATAAAGTTTTTCAAAAAGAATTCCTATTTATTCCTGTTCATTAGCTTTTAAACTGCCAAGTCTTTACTTTTGGATATTACATAACTTAGGGTACACTGTTGCTGTGTGGTCTTGATGAGGATATTTCTTGCCCCTCAAATCTGACCCCATCTAGGCTCTCCCCAACTAGTGTCTCATTAATTGGGCCACAAAGGAGAAGGAAGTGCAGAACAGAAGAAGGCAGCGTTCCCTAAAACTCCATAAATATGTATCAGGGACTAATTCTGTCCTTTCCCCATCTAGCATTGCTTCTGGGGTCTAGAATAGTATTCTAGGGAGATCAACTTACAGGACAGAAATTGTGAGACAGGAGCGATAGGGAGGGAATGGAAAGCAGGAGCATATCAGAATCTTTGGAGGGTGGGATGACGTCTATAGTTAACGAAGCAGATCTAGGCCCCATTTATGATTTTTGGGGGGTTGTGATTAATTTATTTTGATTTTTAAATAACTCTAAAGGGCATTGGATTTTTATGTTCATGAAAGAGAGGAAGATTTATAAAGATTGAGAAGTGCTATTTTAAGATATTCCTATTACTTTTGAGTTAGTGGTTCATAATTTTTTAAGAGTTTTGAAAGTCTGAAAATTAATCCACATCTCATGTTTTATAAAAGTGTAAAGGGGGCTACAGAAGCAACCCCAAGTGCTCATGGACTCCAGACTCTGAACCTATATCTTCAACCACCCTATTTTCAGATAAAATGAGTCTGACAGGTAAACACTGGGACAGTGAGGCTACACTGGCCTTATAGTCTTTGGAGAGGAAGCAAGAGGTGAGCCTTTGCTGAGAACGTTAGTTTTATTTCCTGCTAGCTATGTAATCCTGGGCGAAGTACCTAATTTCTCTGAATCTTACTTTTCCTCATTTTAAAATATGGGGAAAATACTATCTGTCTGGTCTACTTTAGAGCGTCATATGAGAGTCAAACAAGACATTATTAAAATCCGGCTGTGTAAGTACAAAAACTCTATTAAATGTAAAGAATTATTATTCTGTATAAAAAGACAGGGACCACATACGTCGAAGGGATGTATTTGAATTTATGATTACGAATTGAGATGAAAGATCTGCTCTACTTTCCAAAGTGATCAAGAAGCTCTGTGAGATTGCAAGAGGCCATAGATGAAAATCAATCACTCATTTCCTGTAATGCATCTGCCATTGCCACTGAGGTCACATGCATTTTCTGGATTCTTCAGCCGCTTTCTGTAATCTGATGCCTGATTCTGCTGCCACACAGCATGCTGGGGTTTACAAGATTCCCTGAGTCCTCGTGAATGTTCTGTCCCTTCTGTACTAATTGTACCATATCACCTTGAACAACCCAGATGCTGTCACGAATGAGTCTAGTACCAGTGAAAAGTCAGACATGTTTGCAAAATTCACAGTGGCTTAACGAGAGTTTGGCGGTTTTTGTTTGTTTGTTTGTTTGTTTTTCGTTTTTTTAAATACTTGTTTAGGCAACTGTTACAAAGTGGTGGTGACTACACCCGCCCTGCAGAGTCAGGACAGACTCGGTGCTGCAGTGCCATTTTGCTTTTTGTTCTCAATGTGTAAAGCTTTTAAAGGGGTGTACATTTTCCTGCACAGCATTTCAGCAATTCTTATAGCAGTTGGGTTTGAAAACTTCATGCCTATGGCTGCCTCCTCCCCCTTCAATTCCACTGTATTGGCTGCAGTGGCACCTCCAGTGCAAACTCATTTAGAGTCTGGGCACCAGCTTGAACACCCCACGGGAAGCAATTATTCCTTCAGAGGCCGCTTGTTGTCCTCGTCATCTCACTGATTTCTGCATGATTTAAGTATGCGTTTTCCACTGCCTGTTATTTGCCTGGTGCTGCACCACAGGTGCCATTATCAGAGAGGGCCTGGCTGTCCATCGTTTTCTGCCCTGCAGTGTCACGTTGGTATCCTGACATTTGAAAAGAGAAGGCATGAAGGAGATTAGAATCTAGTTCTTGGCCTGCCCTTCACAAAGCACTTCGCACTGGATAAGAAGTCACAGATCCTGGACTCCTGTTCTGGCTTTGCCATTTACGGGTCATGTAAACACAGATAAGTCACTCAGTCTCTCTGAGTCTCAGTTTCCTCTTTGAGAGTGAGATGACAAAACAAGATTTTCAGCCTGTGGAGAAGTCTTACATCTGTTCCCTAGATATCATCTCATTCTGGGCCCCTCGGGAATCTCTGAAATGCGGAACAGCTTCATTTATTACAGAGCTATATTAACAAGTTGAATTAACATGATCTTAATTAACATAAAATGACATTAGTTATGTGGCATCCTTCCTTCATGCTGTCAAATTCTTGATCTTTGAGTCTGGAGATACAAATAGGAAACGCTTTAGTCAACAACATGGGCGAATAGCTGGACAGCTCGCCAGTAGGCTGTCCCAACACTCAGCCTGTACTGGGGAAAGTGACATATTCTGGGCACTGCACAGAGACAGAGGAGGGCCAGATGTCAGACTGTGGGTGTGACCGCTCGGCTCTCTGCAAGGACCAGCTGTTCCTTGGCGTGATCTGGCTCTAGGATTCCACATCAGGATGAGGGATGAAATCATGGTACCTATCTCATCCTTCTAGTCAATGTGCTCGGTTGGGAAACAATAGGATGAGGCAGATACACTGTCCCCTAAGTCCCATGTGCTTTCCTCCATTTCCCAGGCTCCCCTGCACTCAGTTCAGGGCTTTGTGGCTAGTTCTGAGCAATGAGCTAGGAGCAGGCCTGTTGGTGCCAGTTACAGACTCAGGCAATTAGAGCCAGTCCACTCTCACCAAATTTCTTTTATCCTGCCTTGGCAACGTGGTCCAGGTCCAAGATGGAGCTGGCTCCCCAACCTGCATTAGAATTTACCCGACCAAGAAATAACCCTTTGTTGTGGTAAGTCATCCAAATTGGGGGGCTTGTCTGTTGCAGGAGCGAGTATTAATTGACACACATTTAAAATGGTAAAAGATATGGGAGGGTGAGAACTAGTATTTGAAAGTTACCTAGAAACAATTTCAGTTCTTAAGGAAGACTATTCCAAAAAAACCTTTTCAAGAACAGATTGGTCAAGAAAACAATATTGAGCCATCCGATGAGATAATGAGCTCTGTCTGGGTCACCACAATGTTTAGGAAGAACTTGCGTGCAAGGGATGCTGTTATGTGGCCGCCGAGGTCTTCCCGCTGCACCCACTGCCCCGGTGCTTGGGAGCCTCACTAAGATGGCACCAGGGAAAGGCTACAAGAGTGTAAGACAACATTAATTCATAAATGATGTCTTTATGGAAAGTGTACCGAGCATGTTTCACCTTCGCCAAAGTCGACTCACTCTTTTGTGATTTCTGAAGAGGAAATGACTCCAGGCTCAGGTTATTGGATTTTCACTGTCCTTTTATAGGACCGCTAAACCAGAAAGACTTTAACATGGGTACCAGGCACATTTCTGTCCTAGTAGAAGATTTCTTCAGGTCTTAGGCTACTCCTGCCTTTAGGATTGTTGCCAGGCAACAGTCCAAAGCTGTTGGTCTAAATCACCTCAGAAGAGCTCATCTTTAAAAGAGTAAAACTTTAGTAGTTTCTTTTGACCTCAGGGAAAAACAAGAGATTAACTAGCACTTTGAAAGGTGTCCTGCAGGATCTGTAGAATGTTCTCTGCTGTTGAGGATGTTGGTAATGGCTTTTTACTCTCTTTCTCTGAGGCCACATACAAGCAGCTCACCTTCAGTAACCTTCACTGGTTAATGCTCAGGAAAGGATTTGACCAGGTGATCACCACTCAGCAGACAATCCAGACACCTGCTCTCACCTTGAACAGATGCTAGGGGCATCATGTGGGTGAGAGATCAGGCTGGGAGCTGCACAATGAGATAGAGGAAATTCAAGATAACAAGTTATGTGCAAACATAACATATCTAAATAAGAGAACTGGTCATCAACAATCCAGGAACTGGCCAGAGGGGTGATTAGCATTTTTATTTTAAACCAAAATAATTCTTCAGAAGGCAATAGAATGTAATGTTAGTTAAAAAAGAAACTTAGAGCTCTTCTAGTCCAAATTCCCCAATTTTCATGAGGTTGAAAACCAGCAGACAAAGATATGAAGTGGTTTGCCTAATGTCACCGAGTTATTGGCAAATCTAGGACTAAAACTCATGTATCCCAATTTCCAATCATTGCCTTTTGTATTATACCACTAATATGTTCCCTGGAGATGTATTATGCAGATAATTTTTGGTAAAGCTCAACCACCTAAGCAAAGGTGGCCTCAGGTTGTGGAGTTATTATGGCATTCATTCATTCATTCATTCATTCATTGTTCTTGACCTCAAGGAGTTTCCATTATTACATGAAAATAATATTAATTGATCCAGACATTGACTTACAGGAAAGATTTGCATATTCCTTTCCTTATCAGTGTTTTACAAGGCTCACAAAACACTTAAGAAACCAGCAGTGATCCACAGTGTGTCCCATTCCTGTTTCCTGAGGTGCAACGGTTAATGCTGCTCTCTTTGCCTCACGAGCAGAGAAGATTCTGCTCACCTATTCCTTCCAGAGCTCCTCAGGGCCAAGGAAGATGGAAAGCCCTCACAGGACCATTCAGGTGGGTTGACACCACCCTTCTTTCAGAACTCCGTGGGTTTCAGAGGGCCCACCTCTTTTCAGGAAAAGCAGTGCACTCAACCTCAGCAGGGGCTGTTCCTTTCTGGGCCCGGGGCTTCTGTCAGGCTCAGAGAGCAAACACAAAAAACATATTGTGGAGCCTCTCTTGGTGTAGGCTCTGGCAGCCACCCTGCTTGGGAAAGTTCTTAGATCTGTGAGGATGGGGGAGCAGGTGCACGTTTTCAGATCACAGTTTCCCAAGAGTCCCAATTTGAATCTAAAATACAGTTCATGTTTTTTTCTTATCTAATCATTTCCTCCCCACTGCCTCAGTCCCCTCATCCAAACCCACAGAGGAGGTTACAGATACTTGGGGTCCTGCTGTGAGCTCTCATTTGCATCTAGTGCACACATAATGTCATGTTGCCATGAGCACCAGTTGTTTGTGCCAGTGTTAGGAATGTGACACTTTGGGGGCAAAGCCAAATAGCAGGTAAGTTCAAAAATCATGGGCTCATAAAATGGGCATTCTGCTAGGAAGAGTGGCCCGTCGGAGGGTGCCAAGATGGGAGAGGAGAGAAGGAGGGGGGGCGGAGAGAGAGAATCCATGAGTCAGATGTGCCGGAGGGCCCAGGCTGGAAGACGAGAGGGAGGCAAACGGGAAGCTTGAGGACAAACAGAGAAATCAAAGTTCAGACTAGCTAGACAAGGAAGACAGGCATGAGTCTCCTGTGAGTCCAGGTGTGGTGTTCTGATGCTGTCTTTAGCAGTGAACCCTCCTTTAAGACGGAGATGCCCACTGGCAGAGGAAGAGGCTCAAAGCTTCCCAAGGCTTCTATTAAAATACTAGTGGTAGCACAAGCCCTTATCTTGGCACAAACACAGAAATAAGTGTCAGGCAAATTTAAAGGGCTACAGGTTAGCTGGGTCACTTTCCATGGGAGTGTAAGCCCCGGCTCTGATGTCAGTTGGTTACCTCAGTGTCCACTACCAGATTTCCCACCCACAACCCTCACATACACCAGCACATACACATATGAACACACAGAAATATACACATGCCCACACACCCTGTGTGTGTGTGTATATATGTATGTGTATGATATATTTCATGTATTATATATGAGGGGTAATATTACAACATCAGTTATAGTTATTTTATATATTATATATGAGTGATAATATATATACAGAAGGTGCCAAGTATACACATTTTAAGAAAGAAAAAAACAGTATTAAAATTGTAATAATATATACTGATAACAAAAGATGAATACAAGTCACATTTGACTTCTGCAAATACAAGAGGTGCTCAAAGTGGTTATCATCAGCGTAATTTTAATACAGATTTTCCTTTCTTAAAACGTGTATACATTTTTTTTGAGCATCAGTTATAACATAGTTATACACACAAAAATAAGTTTTCCAGAACCCTGGAGTCCTTTTCAGAGATTGGCTGATTTCTTCCTTCACACCCCGTCCCGCCCCCCCCCCCCCCCCGCCATTCCCATGATGCCTCAATAACTCACTGTGCCTTGAGCAGTGCCATAGGCTTTGTTCAAACCCTTTGAATGCCTTCTGTCCTTCAAACTTACCTGTTCAGTGTCCTATTTCCTAAGTATCCTTTTGGTGGTGTTGGTTCTAATCGAGCTAGTTCCATTTGCTGGTGGCCAATGGCTTCCTGTGTTAGATTCTCAGATCATGGACGTGCATGTTAGCTGGGTCCTTCTGAGCTTCATCCCAGGTGGACTGTTGCCAGGGCCGAGCCAGGGGTGATGTGGAGACGTGCCCAGGCTGCACACTTAGAGGAGGCACTTGCACAGCGCTGAGCGAGTGCCTCCTTAGACTTCGTGCCCCAGGAGCCTGTCCAGCACACCCGAGCTCAGGCTCTGACTGCTAGACGGTGGCAATGCAAAGCACTCTGACCAGCAAGAAGAGAGTTACTTCTTGGCAGCCCTCAAATCACAGTCCATTGGTATCTGCTTGCTCTAAGGATGAACCCTGGGACACCGTAGGTCTTTTTTGCTAATTCAAAATATAAAATGTCACATAAGCCATATCAGTTTGTCAAGATATTTCTTAATGATGGACAACTTTGAAACACAGCTAGGGATTTGTGGTAGTAACAGAAAGGGGTTGAGCACAAACTGATATTAACTTGGCTCTGAGTTAGTTTATTTTTATAGAAGTTCTGAAATAGAGTGGTATTAAGGATGAATTTAAGATATAATATGACACATACTCAGGAAGAATGAAATTTTTAGGTCAAAGACACAAGTATCTTTCTTAAATAGAGTAATTGCCTTCAAAGGCAAAATTTACAAGATTCCCAGAGGACACACAGTGGCATGGTCATATCCTATCACTGAGGTTGATCTCCCCATTTCCAAGTACAAATGGATGAATCTAATGCTGATGTTCAGTGACTTCCTGTCACCTTGCCTAAGTCACAAATGCAAAACGCAGATAATAAGGAATGTGTAATTCAATCATTTCGAAAATGTTCTAGAACTCACTCTGGTCATAAATGTTTTTTGTTTTGTTTTTCCAAATGGAAAATTAAATGAACAGGAAAGTATCACATTATATTCTTATTAAAGGAATAGTAATTTTGAACAACAATTGCTTTTGAAAACAAAGGACAATTATTGCAAATCTATCACTAACGGCTGACTGTATCTGCACAAAATAAGTGATGTGAGTTTTGTTGCAGGGTTTCCTGTTGAGGAAGCAACGGTACCTGATTTCCTGTAGCAGGTACATGCTAATGATCCTCCAGCTTCAGAAACTTCCTTTGACTTCTAGTCATTCTTCTTGAGGGACACTTAATAGACTGGAGCTAAGAAATGTGACCGCAGAAGGGGACAGAAACACTGACAAAGCGGTACTGAAACTTGCTGAACTTATACGTCTTCTCTTCAACATTAAAGAAAGGGTGGTTAAGTGTTTGTTCCTTTTCTATATCATTTAGTTTTAAAAGTATTTTCTATACTCGTGCTTAGTATTTATTCAGCACCCATAGAGTGTTGTGCTCACCAAGGAGAGAGTGCGGGTGGGGTGGCAGGGAGATTTTTGCAGGAATTCACAGCCTGTCCTAAACCCTAGGCTAAACCCATTGGTGCAAGAGGGTTAGGTTTGTTTGGGTCCAAATAGCTAAATGAATAAAATAATGTTAGAGATGTTCTGTTGATTTGTCTATTTTTTCCTCTTTCATCATATCCAGTTCCCAAGTTTTGTCAAGCTTGCAGTAAAATTCTGGCTTCATTGCTCTAAGCTACCATCATTGATTGATTTCTCATTGCTTTTGCTGTCAAACCCAAA
Organism: Rhinolophus sinicus; assembly: GCF_057876585.1. NCBI lineage: Eukaryota > Metazoa > Chordata > Mammalia > Chiroptera > Rhinolophidae > Rhinolophus > Rhinolophus sinicus. The sequence goes on from NC_142502.1 coordinate 18,237,885, forward strand.
CTCATGTCCATGGCTCAGGAAGGCCTGTGTGATCTGGCGTCTTTTGTTCACCTTGTTCTAACCTTATCTTCCTCTGTTCACCTTGTTCTCAGCACACTGGCCTCTTCTGTCCCTCACATGTTCGGGCCTTCCACAACTTTGGGCTTTGTTGTGCATTCCCTCCACCTGGGATGCTCTTCCTCCAGCTCTTCCTGTGGCTCTTCCAGCCATCAGTCTCAGCTGAAATATCACCCTTGTAATAGAGTCTGACTCTGTTTTTGATGTTTAACCATAAATAGCGCCAAGCTCTACTCCTTTGGGCAAGGCAGTAGGCAAGCTGATCCACTCACACCCTTGGCACAGGGACAGATGGGAAGTTCAAACCACGCAGGCCCCAACCCAGGCCTGGGAACCCTTCACCTAGCCCTGCCTTCTAACCACAGTAAGAAGCAAAGTCACATGCCCCTCCCTTTGCTTAAGCCATTTGAACTGGCTTGGGTGTCTGCTCTGCTTTCCCCTCAAACCCTTATTAGATGAGTAAGTAATACAACTTTTCATACTCTCAGTGCCTGTGTGACTTCATCAGTTTCCACACTGCAGCCAATTTTGAGTGGCAGGTTTGATCTCACCCTCTAAGGGGCAATCCCAAAACGTACTTCCTCAGAGAGGTCTTCTCCAACATTTGTCCTCAGATGGCTCTGCCCATCATTGTCTAGCTCAGCACATTTTCCATGACATACCCCTTGAAAAAGTCTTTAATGCTTCTTGTTGTCTTCAAAATCATTAAAATAGCAGTAATCTGGCATTCAGTGCCTTCCACAAACCGACCACTGCATCTCCAAAAACGTCTGTCCCTGCTCTGTGATCTCCCACGGAACTATTCTTTGCATTTCTAGGATACAACTGTTCCCTCTCCACCTTTTTACTCATTGCAATTCCACTTACTTGGAAAGCCATGACCCTTCTCAACTTGTTCAAGATGGATCCATCCATCGTCTCAGATTTAGGCCCATTTCTTCCATGAACCATGCTAAATCACTTCAAAGCTCAGTGATTACTCCCACTTCTAAACTCTTACAGAAATACTTGCTGACAGGGTCCCCCCCCCCCCCCAACACACACACTTTCCTCTTTCCCCGTTTTAAACAGGTAGCCAGACCCTGAGGAATTTTGCCAAAGGAGAAGATAGGAGAAGTCTGAAGTCAACAGCTTTTCCTGTGTTTTGTAAAAACGTAATCCATTGCACTGATTATATTAGCAGCCTGGAGCAGTAGGGAGAGAGAGAAAAAGGTATTTGAGAGAAGCTGTGCCAGAACTCAGCCTCTCTGAAAACTGTCAAGCCCTAAGTGGACCTTCAGAGTGGCAGAATGCTTGGTCCTGGAAAATCGTGTCTCAACATAATGAGGACAGGTAGGTGACTGGTGGCCTCCCTAGACCTGGATGCTGCATCAACTCAGGGAAGGGAGCCCTTGGCATTGACTCAAGTTGAATTTCCTTTCAATCTGGGCCACAATTAGATTGATCTAGAAAAGAAAGATAGGGCTGGCTCTTTCTTGCACACCTGAGTTTGCGGACTTATTTTTTTATATTTGCTACTATAGTGATTTATTTAACTCATTAAATTAGCATAATGTTCATCACAGACATTCATCCGTCTGTATTTGTGTTATATCTCCCAAGCTGTATCAGAAACTCCTGGAGAACCATGTGATTTCAGACTGTAGCAGAATTTGCTGTGTATAAATAACAACCAGGTTTCTGTGTACAGAAATACTAAGGATACTGTCTGTAATAGAAATTTTAATTAGTCTCTTGGCAATCGTTATCCTTACAAATGGTCTCACATGCATTCAGTAACCCGACAGTTATTATAGAAATGAGAGAAGATGTGAGAATCAGGGAGTGGGAGACAGAACAGATAGGTCAGCTGTTATGGCTTGTCTGACGCATGGCTGTCATTTATAACAAAAGCTCCTGTTTGTGTGTCCTTATTAGGGCAGGGCTCTGCTGCCATCTCCCCTAGCTTTGTTGCAGTGCTTGCTGTATGTTAGTAAAATGAGGAATTCCACATCAAAATCAAATCTACAAAAGTGCTCAATGAAATAAGGTAGGAGACAAAATTGAATATAACATATTACTCTAATTTTGTTGTTTATATATCTGTGTATGCATGTATTTGGAGAATACACACAGATAAATATTTTTATGGATGTACATGTAAATATACCCATCTATACCTCTTTCTACATCTGCAAACATTAATCCTGGTTATCTCTAGATGGTGAGATTCCTGATGACTTTTATTATATTGTTTATAGTTTTCTATATTTTCTAAAATTTCCACAATGAACATGCATTTTTTTAATCAGAAAAAATAGTAAGTTGTTCAATTTTTTGAAAAGCAAGTGTCTAGAGAGTCAAGATGCATTATTTTTGGCCAATACTTTATTTATAGCAGAGTTAACACAGTATTTATCCGCCTGACATGGAACTGAGAAAAGAATAACCACAAAAATTATACGTGTTCTGTTATTGTCATTTCATGACATATGTTCTTCAGAATATTTTTAGTGAAACATTTTCTGAATTGTTTCACTAAAATCAATTTTAGAAATGAATAACATTAATGTTCAGGAGATATCTCTGTACCTAACACAGGAAGACAAAATTCAGTGGTTATTTCAAAATGAAACCCATGGTCAACTAAAAAATTTTGACCAAGCTGACTGTTTTTTTAAATACATGGTTGTAGAGCTGAGCAAGCATCAATAGTAGAGTCAGTGGTAGAGCTACCCCATGCCTTTCGCTCCCCAAATCTGGCCAACACTCCCATTTGTCCAGGCCCTTGAGGGGAAGGGGAAGTAACAGGTAGTCAACACCCCTCAAGCACGGACAAGAACCTCATGTGCATCTGAATCCACATAAGTGCCTTAGGGTCAAGTGGACAAGAACCAGCAGATGTATCTGATTCAATTTGCCAAGTGTTTTTTTTGTTTGTTTGTTTTTTTTAATGCTTAAAATAGGAAATGCAATGGGGAAATTTTACATTAAAAAACAACAACAACAAAACTATATTTTTGAATTCCAAAGTTTTGGTAAAACTGGGCTCACTGCCCTGCGTGGATCACACGGGCCAGGTATCACGGTCCTCACCTGCCTTGTTTCACACAGTTCATTTATCAGCCTGGACCCTGTAGGCATTTAAATCTACAACCTATGAAAGTCCTCTAGCCCTAAGACACCAAGGTTTGGGACTTTGCTTTAGAATACACATCAAATAGCCTAAAAAGCCAACAGTCCTTCATCTCTAATTGTGATAGCCAAATGTTCTAAAAACCAAAAGTTTTTGCAGAACTCATTTGGCAGCTAAATTTGACCTGAACGCCTATAACCTTTTATAGCAGTTATCAAGTGTTTTAGTCTCAGGACTCTTTTCACTTTTAAAAATAATTGTAAACCCCAATATCTTTTGCTTATATGAGTTGTATCTACCCATAGTTATCATATTAGATTGAAATGGAAAGTTTAAAAATATTTATGTTTATTTAAAAATAACAATAAGTCCATCGCATGTTAACATAAATAAGATTTTATGAAGATGACTATATTTTCCCAAACCAAAATTTTAATGAGAGTGGCATGGTTTTATATTCTTGCAAATTTCTTTATAGTCTTGCTTAACAGAAGACAGCCAGAGTCTAATATCTGCTTCTACATTCAATCTACGTTAATACCACCCATCAGGTAGCCCCTTGAAAACTTCACTACCCACTCTTAAGAGAATGATAGTGAAAAGGTAAATATCTTAGTATTTTTATGAAAATAATTTTGATTTCATGGAGACCCTGAAAAGGTTTTGGAAATTCCCTAAATCACACTTGGAGAGCAGTTGATTATTATAATCTTATTTATCCCACTTAATATGAATATTCATATGTTTGATTATGTAGTGCTGCCCCAGACTTTGAGAGGATGTACTGTATAAACTTTATAAGATGTGAAAAATTCCAAATTTCCAAAAAGATCTGTCCTTTTGAGATAAGCAATTATGTACCTTGTGCACTTTCTTAAATGAGTTAGTTTCATGGTAACAACCCAAACTGAAGAAAAGCATATTGATACACACTGATAATAAAGAAAAATCTCAATATGATACAGTGGCAGATGTGCTTCAGAGTTTAAAAAATTTGCAGCATCTGCACATATAGCATGATCGGAGTGCTACTTTTTGATACATTCCTTTCTTTATTCAGCAGTTATCAATCATGTACTATGGGGATCTATGATAATCTTAGCTCTAAATTATTAATTACTCGAAACTGGTGAAAAATAGTCACACAGTTGTTTGATAAAGTTTTCAACCAGAGAGATTGATAAATTGGCATTTAATTGTACGGCATGATGCAGATGTTTATATGGATTTTGCAGGGGTTGGTAAGAAAACTATGGCCTGTGGCCCAAATCCTGCCCTCCACTTGTTTTTGTAAACACACAGCCATGTCCTTTCATTTATGTATTGCCCAGGACTGCTTTTATGCCACAAGGCAGAGAGTTGAGTCTGTATGACTTGCACAGCCTAGTATCTTTGCTATCTGGCCCTGTACAGAAAAAGTTTGTCCGCCCTGATTTCGAGCATTGATTTGAATGTCCCCTGAATAAGTGGGAAAAAAAATCCAGTCTATAATATGATGAGTGCGCTATGACTCATGTTTTGAGACATCTCTGATGATTTTATTAATAGTTCCTAGAAATGTGTGGATTGCATCCTCAGTTGCAATCTAAGTTGGTGGAATACATCCTGAACAGAAATGATTTACTAAGAGGGGAGTTACAATTGAAGTGAATTGTCCTCTCTAGGTGAATTTCACTGCTGACCTCACTGTTGCCTTCTGGGCTGATTTCCAAGGCCAAGGTCTACCCATACCATTTTGCACCTGTTTGTCTAAGTACCTGATGTGCACAAGCACCTGTGAACAACGCGAATGTTCCAGAAGCGGCCTTTCTATTGTCTTTCTAACTTCAGGGGTTTCTGTTGCTCAGGGCTGGGATGTTTAATTTAATCTCTCATTGAGAAAACTGGATCAAGCTGCTACTACTACTGCTGCGTCTTTCTCTCCTCCTCCTCCTGTTCTTCCTCCTCTGCCTTCTTTTGGCAGAATTACTTAGATCACAAATCTAATCCTTGCTTTATGAATTGTACATCTGAACAGTTGGAGTTATGCGACCACAGAGAGTAGTGTGGCTAATGTCATCTTACTGTAATTATTGTGTAAATCAGTCTCAGATTAATTGTGAGGGGATTTGCTTCTTATGAAGTTGGGATCAGTTAATGTACCTGATCGATTTGGTGTTTGCTTATTAAAAGAGCATCTTTTGTAGGGAGAAAATGGGGCCATCCACAGACAAAATTATGAAAGAGTAAATTTTTCTTTGTCTCTCTTGTTTAAAAAAAACTTCTCTTTCCCGGAGGTGATTATTATTTTTTTAATTAGCATTAATGATACTGAACATAACTGTAATAGTTATTACAAATCATTTAAAATTCTTATAATGTAATCTCCATCCTTTATTTATTAGCCGCACATAGGCTTATGCTATCTTTAATAATCACAAATCTATTATTTTGATCATATAAACTGAGAAAGCGAAGGGACTTGGCCCAAATCACATAGTTAAGAAAGTGCAAATTGGGGTGAACCCTGGCTTTATTTCTTTTTCCAGAGTCTTTGCTTCTATTGTCTCTTGGCTTCCTACAACCGTTAGGCTTCCCACGACTGTCCACTCAATTCTGGTTTTGTTTTATGTTGTTTTGATACATCCCTAGGCTCTAGGCATGGGGTTCCCACCTTCCGTATCTATTTTCCATCATAACCAGTTCCCAGATAGATTGCCGATTGGCAGAAACAAGGTAATTAATTCACACTGGTACTGATAGGGATTGATTCATTTATATATTCTGCAAGCCGTTATTGGTGATCTCCATTTCCCACATATTTTGTCTGCCTCGAGACTCTAAAAATAAAGATAACACCCCTGCCCTCAGGGAGCTCGGGGCTTGCAGACATAGTACCTATATACTGGACAAATAGTGACCGTAGATTCTCTCTCCTCAGTGACACATCTATTTTAAGATGAACAGAGTTGTAATGATGGAACTTTAGGCACCAGCCCACCAGCCTTATAAAAGCACAATAGAGGGTGGGGACGAGGGGCCCAGGGAGCCCCAGGACCTGTGGCAGCTGACTTCACTTCTGCGTAAGGCTCATCCTGTTAGAAAACAGTCCGTTTTAGGCTGTTGCCATGCCTACAATATTTGCAATTCAAAACTTTATCAAGTTTCATCTCTTATTGAAATCTAAATTCTATAATGTAACCTAATAAGATATTTTTCTTCAATGACATCTAGAATCGCAATTTGGATAAAGCAGAATGAAAGGTGATCCTTTAGTCTTGAGATTTTTATCTCATTTGTGAGTGTATCCTATCTCTGGAGATAGACTAGAACCCAGGCATATATGATTTGTTATGAGTGAAATGTCTTCTGTCATGCTTTTATACATGACTACAGTACTTGTAAATATGTACCACCAGACTTTCTTGAATGATTACTATGAACAAGTATAATTATGAACACAAAAATTTTCAATAAAAATTATTATTAAGTACTTCAATTATATTCAAAGAGGGACTGAAAAATCAGAGACATAAACAGTTATATGATATGGTTGCATATATTTTTAAGGAGAGGAAAGTCAGCTTTCTTCAGCAAACCAGTGGTGGTCGTTCCAAGGAGAATACTACCTGATAAGATGAGCTGAGCACTTCAGGTTGGCCTGCTTCTCAGAGTTTTCCAGGAAACCTCACAGAGCCTGAGGCCACAGGCTGCTCTCCAGTAACCAAATGAGCTGACTCTCATTTCCTATACAGTATTACCTAATTTTTTAAGTGCTTCTCTTATTCCTCTTGTCACCTCACTTCTCAGAGCTCGAAATACGTTCTGCCTTCTAAATATTCTCTTATTAACCTTAAAGCTGTGGGGGAGGCCAGCAGGGGAATTTGGAAGGGCTATTCATCTTCTGAGCTCAGAATATTCGGTCACATCTGGGTCATGTAACTTTTTCAAGATCTCATCAGAAACAAATTTGCACTTTCTGGCTTTGTACAAGGAAATGAGGAAAAAATGAAAATACCTCAGTAGTAGTCACTCCCCCGATCCCCCACTCCCCAAACCTGTCAGAGCAATCTGAAGAGTGTTCTTCAGTTTGTCAGGAAAGTATTTCCACAAATGCACCATTTGAGGCCTGGGGAATCTTGGCATGCTTTCATATGTTCTATTCACAAGAAGCATTTTTTACATATAAACAATGGGGCTATATAAATACAGCCCTGGATCAAAAACCTCATATGTGAAAATTTAAGTTTTTAAAACAATCTTTTCACTTAATAGCGTGGCTTTAATTGTAGAACACAAAGTGTAAGCAGATTTTTAAAAAGTGCTGGAATCTGGAAATAGATTATGTATGCATGAAATACAATGATGGCCACACAAAAAAAGGTCAGTATGTAACCTAATTAATTTCTTCCATTACAGAGCCTTTGTCTTTGTTAGACTGTGCCTTTATTAGGTAAGCACAAGTTTGAGTTGTTTACATCAGAAAGGTCAGGGAGCTACTTATGGGAAAATAAAAGAATCAACCCAGAAGGTGAGAGGAGAGGAAAAAGAAATGAGCTAAGCCTGGGATCAGTTAGAGAAACAGACTGGGCTGCTGGCCTGTGTTTCCATGTGATACAGAAATACACATATTTGTATGTTCTCTGTATAGAAATACACACACACACACACACACACTCACAACTATGTGTGTGTGTGTGTGTGTGTGTGTGTGTGTGTGTTGAGAGACAGAAAGAAAAGGAATTTCAGAGAATTCATTTGTGGATTAAGAATTTAATTCATCCATTTACTTTCAATTGTATTTTGGATGCTGGCCTGGGGTTTCTTTTTAAACTACACTGATCATGCTACAAAGTAGCTTAGTTTTATTAAGCTGAACCAAATTAAGTTGCTGCTTTTTGTATGTCAAAGATGGTCAAATATTGCTGATTTTTCCTGATTCGATGTATTTTATGGGTGACCTTTACATTTGGAGTTAGCTAGTTCATGCACCAAGATGGGTTTAAGTGTTCCAGGCACAGGAAGACATGTGTGCAAAGCTGGGAGTACAGGAAAGGTGGGGAGCCACGGGGACCTCTGCCTTGTGGCTGGTAAGAGGTTACCGAGGAGAGGAGCAGCGAGGAGCTAACCCCAGAGGTATTAACATGGTGATACCTAGGACGAGCTTTCGTCTAGACAACGTGCCAAGCACTGATAGAACACATCTCAGTACAACCTCACAAGGATCCTATGAAGCAGGTATTTTTATTTTTTGTTATTCTTATTACGGTCATTTTACTTATGAAGAAATGGGTCTGTGATGGTTATTTTTAGGTGGCAACTTGACTAGGCTATAGTGCTACGTTGATGTGATTAGCATATAAGCTATTAGACTTTGAGTAAAGCATTTGACCCTCCATAGTGTGGGCGGGTCTCATCCAGTCAGTTGAAGGCCTTCAGAGAAAATAGTGAAGTACCCTGAGAAAGAAGGAACTCTGCCTCCAGCCTGCCTTTGGACTCAGGGCTGCAATGCCCACAACTGCTGGAAATTCAATTTCAGACTTGCCAATGCCCACAATCATGTGAGCTGATTCCTTAAAGTCTCTCCCTCCTTCTCTCTCCATCTATCAACTATCTATCTGCTTATCTATCTATCTATCTATCTATCTATCTATCTATCTATCTATCTATCTATCTATCTATCTATCTATCTACCTACCATCTATCTATCATCTATCTAATCTATCTCCTATTGGTCCTTCTTCTCTGGAGAATCCCACCAAATACAGAGCCTTAGTCAAGAGTCTCAGCCGGTAACTTACAGAGCAGGCACAGGAATTCAGGTTTTACTGGTTGCAAAGTCCATCCTTTTAATCACTAAGTCATACTACCCGTCCTAGTTTTCATTATAGAAAGTGTCCTCCTGTGCTCCCATCATTTGTTTGTGTGTCTGTTTCCCCTACTAAGCTACAATCTCAAGAGGGCAAGAATTTATGCGTCCTCAGCATCTATTAAAGTGCCTGCCACATGGCTTTGCTCAATACGTATTTGTTTTAGAATTTGAAACAAAAGGTTTATGGTAATGTGCTTTGACAACTGTAAAGCACTATGCAAATATGAGACCTTACTATTATGTGGCAAACACATAGTTCTTGTACAATTATTTATAAGAAAATACAGAATGTGTATACCTAAAAGTCAGACTATGTGTATACCTAAGCCAATGAGAACTTGTAAGCCAGAATTTTTATTACTTGATGTAATTTTTATCCTTTGCCAGAAACCAGGGGTGAAGGACTATTTCCAGGACCAAAAAAGGAATTGTTATTTCCGTAACAACTGAAGAAAGAAGTAGCAATCATGCACCACTTTCCATATAGGATAAGTCAGCAGCCTTTAAGCTGGGAAAGGCAAGTAGGTTTGATGGTAAATGGTAGCTTTGATTGGTGGTGGCTATCGAGGGCACTTGAGAAGATTGTGAGATTATAATTGGGCCCTTCACCAAAAAGTGCCATGATTCCACCCTGGGTAAAGGATTAGGGGTGGGAAGTATGAGTGGCATTTTGTCCCTTACCCTGATTTAAGCAATACAACACTAGTCCTGTCAGTGTTTTTGTGAATTAGCAATGCTTACTGGTGGGAAGAAGGGTTCGTTTTGAAAGGGAGCTGGAATAAATTTCTCGAATCACAGGTGAAGCATTCTAAATGTTTAAGTGAAGATTAACCTCATCAGTGCGTTAACATACAGTATATTCCACCAATTGTTTCTTTTAATTACCAAAATCAGGTACATTTAAATTAACCAACATTTTTGGGGAACATATGTCCTGAACTAGAAGAATTAGTTGTCAGGGTCCATGTTCAAAGCCCACACCAAGGTAGAAATCCACACTGTTGTTCAGCAGTGTTTTAGTTTTGTCTATATTTCACCATAAACTAGACAATAAATCTCATGGTTTTATACAGTCAGTGGTTTCTTATTGTTATTCACAATTTATCAGTGTCTTTGCACATTATTTATTTTTGCATGTCAAAAATCTTCCGATTGGGATCACTTTCCTTCTGTTTGAAATACATCCATTCCTTAGAATTTAGTAGGGATCTTTTGGTCATAAACTAACAACTTTTTCTTTTGTCTGAAAATGTCTTTGTTTCCTATTTCTACTTGAAAGACATGTTTGCTTAGTATAGAAATCTAGGTTGACAGTGATTTTTCTGTTGGTCTATTTTTCTGTAGTCTTTTGGTTTCCATTTTTTTTTTTTTTTTTTATGATCTGAAGTCAACAATCATTACACATGTCATTCTTTGGCAGATAATCTTTTTCTTCTTGGAATTTTTAAAATATATTTTGTTTTTCTTTGTCATTCTGCTGTCTCTCTATTAGGTGTCTAAGATTGAATGCATTTTCATATATTCTATTTGAGATGTATCAGGCTTCTGAATCTGAGGATAGTTCAATACTTCTTAAAATTTCTCAGCCTTTTTATCTTCAAATATTTCTATTTCCGATTCCTTATCTTTTTCTGAATCTCTGATTGGGCATTATTATAGTCCTTTTCGCTCTACCCTCCATGTCTTTCAATCTATTTTTCATATTTTACATCTAATTTCTTTATAGCTGTGTTCCAGTTCTCTGGGTCTCTATGAACATGCATCTCATTTGCTGTTTTCAATTTTTTATTTCATTATTAATTAAAGTTTTAATTTAATGACTAAATTTTTATATATTTTTGTTTTCATCTAAATATAATTTTATTTAGTTTCTTTTAGATATAATACCACATGTAGTTTTATTTGGCTCTTCATAAAATCTTGTTATGCTCTATTCTTCGCTTATACTTTTCAGTCCCTTATTCTTAAAACTTATTTAAGCATATTAAACATAATGATTTTGCATCTTTTATTTGATAGTTCTAATATGTCACATTATTTTTAGTCTATTTCTATGGTTTATTGATGATGGGCCTTATTCTTGTGAATTCTTGGATTTTATAGTGTGAACTATTTATTTTCTTGGTCTATATCTGTGTCAAATCTTTGGTTAGAGTTGGAAGTTGACACTACAATTTATATATTTAAGCCATTCTCTTCTGTGTGACGCATCCAACTCAAAATCACTTTAAATTTAATTCTTAATTTAAAGTTTTTGGACCACAAAGCATTCATTTGGGCCAAAACCCAATTTAGGACCAGATTGAGGTCTCAAATTCTCAGGGTATATTTTTTTTCTCTTCATTTAGTATCAAAATCAAGACAAATTTTATTACTTTTTCCTGTAGTGTCATTAGGGTCCCCACTTCATGCAGTGTCTCCTATTAGGTTTCTCATCTTCAGCAGTTCTGGGCTTTTTTTACTCTCCCCCATGTACTAAGAAGCTAACAAATCAGAAGCTCAAGTTTTCCAAGGTTCAGCAGAAATCCTTGGAGTATCAGCCAGCCTTGGTATTTACTTACCTGCCAGTGTGACTGTTTCACCTAAATTTTAGGACCTTTGAATTCCTGTGTGTGTTTTTGTGAATTAGCTATGCTTGCTGGTGGGAAGAAGGATGGGAATAGTGGTTCATTTTGAAAGGGAGTTGGTGTGTGTGTGTGCATGTGTGTGTGTGTGTGTGTGTGTGTGTTACTTCAGCAGTGCTTTTAAAGTGATTCTTAAGAATATAGTTTATCTGTCTTTATAACAAGTCACTTGAGTTATATAACCTGTTGTTTTGCTGAAAACAGAAGTCAAAATGAAATTTTATCACTTCATCTTTTACTCAGACTTCTGCTGGGGACACTTGACTTTAAGGCATGAAATCTCATTTACATTGAATCACAATGAGGAGAGCTGACTGAGTATATTAAGGGGGCTCTCTGACATGGGGGTTGAAATCTACAAATGCATATACCATTTCATCAGCTTTCTGTTTTGGACTCCGCAATGTTTGAATAAAGGGGAATTCATATTAATTCTAGTTAGAAGGCTCCTGGATTCATTTTGACTCCCATGGGCTCTTACTTGTATGTTATAGATCATGTCAGGGCAAGTGAAGGAGAATATTGATGTGTACGGTACATGAAGCAGCAGCAGAGAACAGGGCCATATAGTTTTGCAGAGCTTTATTGTTATGCCATCCACACAATCTCTGGGATAGAGGGCCTTGTCTTCCGTAAGTTTGTGCGAGGAAGGAGAGGCTGCTCATCATAAGCCACCGTCTGGGACAACTTATCCAGGTGCAATTTTCCTATACTTGGCTCTGTGAGCATAATGAATAGAGTTCTATCAGCTATTCTCTGGGAATATTTTGTAATATGTTTATAGTGCTAGAATTTTTTCTTTTTTTCTTTTTTTTTACAAGGAACTGAGAAGCGTGACAATTTATTGTCATTAAATTTGAAGAATAAAATATACCCATTCCTTGAGCTCCTAGCTCAGTTCTGCTCATGAATCCCCTGTTCCAATTAGTTGAGTCTGGAGCCAACTGTCTGAGGAGAATTCTGACATGGAATTACATCACTGCAGAAAAAATACCTTATATAAATCATAAAAACAGTTTTAAAATTATAATTCTTCAGAACAGTAATATTTTCTTCATACTGTTTTGTAATGACAAGTAGGCTTAAACATTTTAAAACAAAATAAGAATGGCATTTGAAATAAAATTGCCCTTTGTCTTCTTTAAATTTAGTAGATAACATTTAAAGAACTAAGTGGGGTGAGGGAACCTTAATGTCTATGGCTCATATTACATGCCTTTTCACCATTTTTTAGGGCCATGACCTCTTTTTATGTAATTTTGCCTGGAAGTTTCTTATGTTATTATTTTTTAAGATTTTTATGAAAAATATAGTTAACAATATTCTATTAGTTTCAGGGGTACATTATAGTTATTCAACATTTATATACCAAAAGAAGTGATCACCATGACAAGTCCAGCAACCATCTGACTTGTCATGATGCTATCATGACAATATTTTTGGCTATATTCCCCATGTTGTACATTACATCCCCATGACTTATTTGTTTTATACCTGGAAACTTGGACTTCTTATCGCCCTTCAGCTTCACCCCTTTTTAATTTTTCAATTACAGTTGACATTCAATACTATTTTATATTTATTTCAGGTGTGCATCATATTGGTTAAACATTTACATAATTTAAGAAGTGAACCTCCTGACTAGTCTAGTACCCACTTAGCACCCTATATATTTATTACACTATCATTGACTATACTCCCTATTCTTTACATCCCCATGACTACTTTGTAATCACAAATTTGTGCTTCTTAATCCCTTCATCTTTTCCCCCCATCCCTCAACCCCTTCTCATCTATCACCCCAACAAATCTAGTACCCATCTGATATCATACAAGTTATTACAATATTACTGTATCCCTTATGCTATGCTCTCATCCCCATAATTACTTTGTAGCAACCAATTTGTACTTCTTAATCCCTTCCCCTTTTTTCACCCACACCCCAACCCCCTCCCATCTGGCAACCACCAAAATCTTTTCTGTATCTATTAGTTTGTTTCTGTTTTGTGTGTTTATTTTGTTCCTTAGGTGCCACATGTAAACGAAGTCACATTGCATCTGTTTTTCTCTGTCAGACACTGCATTCAGCACAATACCCTCCAGGTTCATCCATGCTGCTGCAGAAGGGAAGAACCCATTTCCTTCCATAGCTGAGCAATATTCTATTGTATATAGTACCATCTCCCTTTTATTCATCCATCCATGGGCACCCAGGCTGCCTGCACATCTTGGCCATTGTAAACAATGTGGCAATGAACATATGGCTGCACATGTCCCCTCGAAGTAGTGTTTTGGATTTCTTCAGGTAAATACCCAGAAGTAGGATTACTGGGTCCTTCTTTGTCTCTTCTTATAGACTTTATTTTAGCATCTGTTTTGTCTGGTATAAATATTGCTACCTCAGTTTTTTTTTTTCTTTAATTTCCATTTTCATGAAATATCTTTTTCCCCATTCCTTTACTTTTCGTTTTTTGTGTGTCTTTCAATCTGAAGTGAGTCTCTTGTAGGCAGCATCTGTAAGGGTCTTGTTTTCTTATCTTTTCAGCCTTCCAATGTCTTTTGATTGGAGTGTTTGATACATTTTCATTGAAAGTAATTGTTAGTAGATTGTTGGTAGACATTATTATTCATAATTTTGATATCTTTTTTTCCATCTTAAAGAAGTTCCTCTAGCATTCCTTGTAATACTGGTTTGATGGTGATGGACTCCTTTAGCTATTTCTTATCTGGGAAGCTCTTTATCTGTCCTTAAATTTTAAATGATAGCCTTGATGGGTAGAGCATCCTTGGTTGAGGTCCTTACTTTTCATCATGTTAAATATTTCATGCCACTCCCTCCTGGCCTGCAAAATTTCTGTTGAGAAATCATCTGACAATTGTATGGGAGCTTCTTTTAAAGTTACTAGTTGCCTTTCTCTTTCTGCTTTTAGGATTCTCTCCTTGTCTTTAACCTTTGCCATTTTGATTATAATGTGTCTTGGTGTGGGACTGTTAGGTTTCATCTTGTTTGGGATTCTCTGCACTTCCTGGACTTGTATGTCTATTTCCTTTGCCAGGTTAAGAAAGATTTCAGTCATTATTTTTTCAAATATGTTCTCAACCCCTTGTTTTCTCTCTTCTCCTTCTGAAATAACTATAATGCAAATGTTGTTATGCTTGATGTTGTCCCAGAGGTCTCTTAAACGCTCCTCATTTTGGGGGACTTTTTTTTTCTGTTCTGATTGGATGTTTTTTGCTACCTTGTCTTCCAAATAGCTGGTTTGATCCTCTGCTTCACCTAGTCTGCTGGTGATTCCTTCTAGTGCATTCTTCATTTCACTTATTGTATTTTTTACTTCTGACTTGTTCTTTTTTATGGTTTCTATGTCTTTTTTTATGCTTGCTATCTCTTTATTGAAGTTATCACTTAGTTCCTTGAGCATCCTTATAACCATTGTTTTGAACTCTGTCTCTAGGTTGCTTGTCTCCATTTCATTTAGTTATTTTCTGGCGTTTTCTCCTGTTCTTCCATTTGGGATGTGTTTCTTTGTTTCCTCATTTTGGCTGCCTCTCTGTGTTTATTTCTATGTGTTATTAGGTAGATCTGCTATGTCTCCCAGTTTTGGCCAGGTAGCCTTATGTAATAGGTGCCCTGTGGGGCCCAGTGGCACAGTCTCCCTGGTCACCTGCCCCAGATGCTCCAGGAGTCTCCTGTATGTGCCCTCCTGTTATAGTTGAGCCTTGATTGCTATTGACACATCAGTGGGTGGGATCAACACTCAGGTTGACTGGTTGTGGAGTTTGGCTGCTCTGTGGAGTGGGGTGCTAACCCCCCTGAATGGGATTCACCCCAGTGGGCCCTGGTGCCCTTGAGACTGCTCTTTGTGTGTGTGCCACTTGTGGTGCTCTGCTGTGATCTTAAGTCAACTTCCAAGTATTTTGGTTCGGGGCCTCTTGGGAGGGGCTCCAGTGCAGACCCAGGTCACTCACTGCCTGTGACTGGCCAGGGACTACCTGGTAGGAACTACAAAGCAATTCACAATTGTTTGTTGCCTGTGCTAAACCTGGAGGTGTGTGAGAGGCCATGCTGCCAATGGAGGATGGCTGCCACTGGTACCAGGCCTGGAGTAGCTCTGCAAAATGCCAGGATGCCCTGAGGCCTACTGCCTCCTACTGGCTCCCTTAATGTTCAGCCCCTGATAAAACCTTGTGTGGTAGGCAAGTTGGGTGAGGCAGGGTCTCAGGGAGCCACTAGAGTGAGAAGAGTTGTGTTCACCAGGTTAATATAGATTCTGGTTTGGTGCCAGTGATGAGCCGGGAGCTACTCAGCAAAGTATCTCAGAGCACACTGAGGCTAGTTGGTACCCTCTTGGGGCCTGCAGACTCTGATAGTTTTCCAAGAAAGAGTACAATGTGGTTGGGACTGGTTGCTCACCAAGAAAGTGCCTCCAGTGTTGGGGAAGTGAGGTGAAGCAGGTTCCCAGTGAATCAGCAGGATGGAACAACAGAACTCACCAGGCCAATCAGATTCAGATTTGGCCTTGAGGGGGGTGGGACCAACACATTAAAGATGGCCTCCGCCTGCCTGCTGTACAGCAGAAGGATCCCACACAGGGAAAAAGGAGACTGTCCTCCAGTCTTTGCTCAGAAGCCACACACCTCAGTCTGTTCCCCGTATGCCTCTGACGCCTGTGAGTCACAGTCCCTCCACTGGAACCCAAGGAGAGTGCCTGTGAGCGAGTGAGTCTGTGCGCGGCCCTTTAAGAGGACGTCTGATTTTCCCGCGGCTTTCCATCCCACCCAAATGGTCGAAATCCCCACTGTTTTGCAAAGCCACATGTTGTGGGGGATCCTCTTCTCAACACCAGTACTCCAAGCTGGGGAGGCTGGTATGGGGCAGGAGTCTCGCTCCTCTGGCGTGATTTTCTGCAGCTGAGCTATCTTTCCTGATTCTCAACCAGGTTTGGGGTCAGCCTGTATCACGTCTCCGCTCCTCCTACCAGCCTCCATGTGACTTCTTCTTTATATTCTTCGTTATAAAAGTTCTGTGTAGCTAGAATTCAGATGGTTCTCAATGTTGGTTGCTCTATAGTTTAGTTGCAATTTTAATGGGTTCATGGAAGGAAACAGGCACGGTGTTTACCTACTCCACCATCTTGGAAATCCGAGCCTCTTGTTATTTTTTAAGGAATTTTCATGAAAATAGTAAGAACTAAAAGTAACATTTCGAGAGGTGCCAAATGAGGTATGGGTGTCTCTAGTCCTCAATATGGTTTTTACAGGGAAAATTCTTAATATAATTTTACAGAGTTTTTTTTTTTTTTTTTTTTTTTAACCCACTGAACAGAGGTTTGGATGAGAGATAATCAGGAAAGGCTTCCTGAAGGACATGGCATTGAAATTGATCTTTGAAGGATGAATACTAGTGTTTAGAAACCATATTTTCTGAGCAGTTGAATTTTCCTTTAGGAAAAACTTTGTTTTGTTTAGTGGATACTCTGATAGCTCTCATTTTGGAGTGGGGACCTGAGCCCAGCAACGTGAAGGCTTCTGTACTAGGCTCTTGGTTTACTGAATAGAGAAAGCAAAATGATTCACAGGGACCTGGTCACACCGTGATTCCTGATGTATAGGATTATGGTGACAGTGAATGCTAATACTTTTCTTATACGAACTCTTGATAGAAGTTAGAGAATAGATGCTTGAGGCTTCATTTTCTCATGAGTCCTTAAAGTGCAAATAAACTGGGTTCTTGATTGGGAGTTCATTAAAATATAATAAAGGGCACAAGACAAAGTTGGTGTGGGTTTGTGGAAATTGAGTAGTCTTGCCAAAGAGTCACGGGGCTGGAGGGCCATCTAAGGTCCACATGGAAAGAAAAATAAAGAGCTTAAAGGGGAGTATGAATAAAAGGTAAGAGAAAGTTTGGAAAAATAATCAGCAGCCAAAGCATAAAGACCTTGAATGGCATGATTAAGTGTTTGATTCTTGTTTGTTAGGGGAAAAAAAATTGTCTCTATTAGATGGAACTCCAAGCTTAATGGTTTGTCCATTTTCTCGTTTCAATGGAGCTCAGCCAGTATGGGAATTCCCTAAGCTTTACTTTTTGACACCTAAATTAGGAAGGCTAATTACAGTTAATTCTTATACAAGTGTCTTAATTATTTAGTAAAGATGAGATATGCAGTATCCCATGTGTCAGTTTAATTCACAGGCCCCAGCTACTGCACTTAAGGGTAGAGGAAAAGGCTGTTTTTCCTCTCCTACACCTGAAATCCACTTACCTGCCAGGAGACCCCTGCAAAAGCCCCAAGTGTGGCCTTTTAAAGAGGAGGAAGAGATGAATCTGTAGTGTAATGAATGGCAGAGGCTTTAGCTATGCTGGCATGGTTTCTCTTGGTCTGTCACCTCTGCATAAGTCATGAGCAGAACATGCCTTTGCAGCCACTGGTCCCCACAGGAGACACAGACAAACTTAGAGAAGTAAGCCAACCCACACACCTCAAGTGAGAAGAACAAATGATTTGTGCTGTAAGCCACGGAGAGTTCATTGCAGCTTTTGCTAATGAAAGCAAGGAACCAAATTAGTACTCTAAGTAAGACATTGGTGGATTGGACTAAGATAATGGCAGTGCAGAGACGATAGGAAAAAATTGAGTCGATTCCAGAGATATTTAGGCTTTTGATTGGTAATATGGATGACTGACTGGATGCAGAAGTAATGGGAAATGTCAAATATGATATTTCAACCAAAGATTCATGAAATATTGTTCAACTTTATGCTCCTAAAGACAATTGGATATGCTCACAGCTTTCAAGTATTGTATATCAGTTTATCCATGACTATAGAGATCATTATTTTGGTGAAAAAAATTAAATAGTGAAGGCTCTTCCTGGGAGGTCTTGGGGGAGGACCCAGACTGCTGGGCATTTACTGTACTTCTCCTAGAAAACAATACCAGCCCAGGCTTCAGAGGACCTGCTGCCCCTGGGTTGGTCAGAGCAACAGCCTTTCCTTTTGACGTGATTGATATCAAATGTCCTGTCAAGGCTTTGGGGTTGTCACAAGCATGCCAGCTTTTGCTGTTAAGAAACACTAAACCTATCACTTTTATGAGCCAGCAAAAAACTCCAATGCATTATATTTTAGTGCAGGATGCTTGTCAGGCAGTATGCCTAAGGCACACTTTGTGCCTGCACTTGGCTCCACAGTTTTATGGCCTGCCCTTTCCTTACACAATTTCCCCATCATTTCTGGGTAATTCTCATGGCTGCTTATTATTATTCTTTTTTTCCCATGACACAATGAACTATTTTCTGTCCAACGTTAGTGAGCTGCAAGCAGCAGGATTTTCATTAACAAAATGAGAAAATGAATGTTTGGCAGACCAGTTGTGGAGAACATGGCGTTGCAAACTCCAGAAAAGTCACCAATCTAGGCAGAGACTGACTCATTCTTTCATCGATGTTCTCTCCCAGGTTATGCTGTTTGTAAGGGTCTGTAAGCAGCAAGCTTGCTGTGGCCTTTCTGATGGAGCTTAGGGAATCAGAACCACTTGTGACTCATTCATTAGGCCTGCTGGGTCAGATTTTCTGGGTTCTGCCTGCTGAATTGATCTCTATTAGATTTAACTCCAAGCTTAATTGTTTGTCCATTTTCTCATTTCAACGGAGCTCAGCCAGTATGGGAATTACCAAAAACTTTACCTTTTGACACCCAAAGTAGGAAGGCTAATTACAGTTAATTCTTAAACAAGTGTCTTAATTATTTGGTAAAGTTGAGATATGAAGTATCCCATGTGTCAGTTTAATTCGCAGGCTCCAGCTACTGAACTTGAGCGTAGAGGAAAAGGTTGTTTTTCCTCTCCTACACTTGAATTCTGCTTACCTGCCAGGAGACCCCTGAAAAAGCCCCAACTGTGGCCTTTTAAAGAGGAGGAAGAGATGAATCTGTAGTGTAATGAACGGCAGAGAAATTCAGGAAAGTGGAATGCCATGATCCCAGATTAAATTTGGCTACGAGAAAGTCTTTAACAGTTCTTTACTGTCAGAAAGTGGTTGGAACCCTGAGGAACTACATCCTCATTAAGATGTAGACTTTGACTTTCTGTTTTCCTTTCAGTTAGGTTTTTATATTTGAGTCTGGTAACGTTTTCCACTATTTAAAAAAAAGGTGTTTAAAGACAGAGAGACTAAAACATGATGCATATTACTTGGAAATGTACAATATTTTGCCAGATGATTTCCTATGACTTTCAAGGGACAGAAACCAACCATAACGTTGTTTGGGTGGATTTTTGTACACAATAATCTTCTCTAATATATTCACACTTAGAGAAATTTGTTAATTTGTCCAGTGCTTACCTCTGGAGAGTCTTCAGCATTTAATGTCATTCTTAATTCTGCTTCATTCATTTATAAAAACATCTATTTAGTACCCACAACGTGACAGGTACTATACCAGTGCTGAGAGTACAAAAATAAAAATCCTAGAGTTCTTGACTCACTTTGACATATTTAATTGGCATATATGGAGGTATTTATTGAAAATGAGGTCAAGTACTTATGAAATATTTGATTTTTAGTACTTGAATTACATAGATTATTTGCACGCCCATCTGGTCACGGAAAATTTTGGCTTAATGAATAAAAATTACCCAAAGTATTTTCACTTATTAGAATGGCTTACCATTAAAGGCTGAGTCCAATAAAGAACTGTATATATATATATATATATATATATATATATATATATATACACACACATATACATATATATATTTTAATATAGTTAAAAATTATTTTTAGTTCTTTACAAAACTGTTTTCATACAGCTTATTTTCTTAGTCACAAGGCATCTCTTCAAATGTTTAAAATTAGAAAAAAATGAGTGTGTGTGTGTGTGTTAATGAGTGTTGCATCCTCATATATGGTCAGAGTGGCTGCCAGTTTTGTCTGTAATGCTTCATAAATCAAAACAGATTCTACATAATTGTAATTATTCTAAATTTCAACACATGTTTTGAAATGGAAATTGAAAATAACTTCTATCATATATACCTGTTTTCTAAGTTATCCAAGTTTCTAAGTGACTTTCGGTTTACCATACACACACTTTTTAATCTTAATTTTTCCTTTTTAAAAAGCTTCATTATGTGTTTAAAGGGAACTTCTAACAACCTAAACATTTAGCTAGATGTTAAGTGAGATTATGAAAGGATGAATGTTTTCACACTATTTTTGTTGTTTCTCCCCTTCTTCTCATGTGTGGTCTTATTACCTAAAGACAAATCTCCCTTAACACAAAAATGTTTTATTCTTTACTGTGGGGACAGAGTCCCAGAGAGCAGTTTCCAGGCTCTCGGCCTCACATGGAAAGGTGTTGACTCGGGTAGTAGATGGCCGTCAGCTGTGGCTAATTGACCATCAGTTGTAACCAGTTAGCCAATAAGCCAATGATATAACTGCCATGGCTATGCTGGAGAGTCGAGTCAGAGAGTCGAGTCAAGTGAGTCGGTTGGTTGGCAGGCAGAGAAGCGGACAGCACGTTGCAGGTCGTGTGGATCCAGCCTCCAGTGAGACTATAGTGGTATGCGTCCCCTATCTATGTCTCTGTGGGTGTTTCTTTTTGGCCGCACCATGTCCTGTGTTCTTACGTGGGGAGTGGGACTAGAGACCCCGCAGGCTGCCTCGCACGACAAATGGCACAGCGAGCAGGGTCCCCCGCACGACATTTACTAACTGCTCAGTTTAGATCAAACTTGACCAGGGACATAGGATTGGAGATTTTTGTTTTGGGTTAGGGCTGAAAATATGCATTTTTAAGATCTGTCCTTACAATGTGGTTCTCACATATATATGAGAACCCCTGGTGTCATGAAAGGAAATTGTGAGGGGTTGATTTATTGGATAAGTAATTTAGACCAGGTGAAAGGAGAAGGGAGGTGGGGAATGCAGGGGTAAACCAAGGACATCTCCATCTGCAAGTGTGGGGTCTTCCTGCCCGTCAGAGACTAAAGCAAATTTGGCTCAACCCCAGCCTCTGTGTCTGAGAATTCAGAGCCCTTTTCACCGTGTCAGTAACTTCTGACATATTTCTGTCTATGGTTTCCTATGAACGTCTTCCACTAGTGTTTTAAAATATAGTGTATTAATAGAAAAGTGACGGTAAGGTGAACAGACTGGAAGATGACGGTCATTGAAAAATAGTTCCTGTTCCCAAGAGGACAAGGCAGAGGAAGCCTGTGGGTCCATGGGAAACATGGGGGTCAGTCATGGCAGAAGGGAAGGCGGGGGTGGGGGGGCAGGGGGCAGAGAATGTGAGCAGGAACCTTTAGTGTGGTTTCTGCAGGGAGCAACAGGTGAGGAAGAGTAAGCAGGTTTAGGATTAGCTAGTTTGAACAATGTCAGCAGGCTCTTGGGGGTAGCAGCTGTCCTGACTCGTCTGATAACTGGCACAGGGATGATTGTGCAGGTGGATATTGGCCCACAGTGTGAGAGTCCAGTAAAGGAGGTGGTTGAGAGGGTGAGCTCTGGATTAGTTGGTTTGCATTTGAAAAGCCTGCTCCTAGGTGAGTTGTTTACTATCTCCAGGAGCTGGCTAATTTTGGGAGGGTCAGCAAGACCCCAGATCTCAAAGCTTCCGAACACAATAAACAAAAAATGGTATGGTTAATATATACTAGGTCTAACTTGTTATCTTGGTTCTTTCTCTTATAGACCTGGACCAAAAGTATAGCCCCTTCATTAGCTTCCACAAAAGTTCCAATCACACCAAGAAGTTTGTTAGTTTGAGCTTAAAATGTTACAGGAAATTTATAAGGAGTTATAAACTGCGGGCATTTTCTCTTTTCCGGGCATTTTCTCTTTTCCTGATTTGAACTTTTTCCCTCTTCACTACAACCAACAATTTCCCCTCGCTGCCTCTGACAGGGCAAATCTTTACATTTAGGCCCTCCAAGATCTTAGCTTCTACTCCACCAAGGGTTTTAAATACTTTTCTGAGCGTTGGTGGATCTCTTCTCCCTATGATAAAAGTTTCTGTCAACTGCTAAGAAAACAAAAATTCCCATCTCATACTGATAACATCGTAAACATCTATAAACATCGTATTGATATGGTGGCTGGAGGAGAACTGAAAATAACAACAGCAAAAAGTGATTTTTAAATTAACCATAAAGTTGAAGTGAAGATGGGGAACGTGGTGCTGTTGAATCCTAAGGGACAGTTTTGACAGCAGCACTGATAAACGTACCAGTGACTTTGTTCCCTGAGGCAGGATGTGATCTGTGAGCTTATGTAGAAAGAATTTATTGTATGTGCTTATATTATGATAATGCAGTTTGTGTTGCCATTGCGGGGGAACCAAGGACGGTTTGCTACATAGTGAAGCAAAGGGCTCCTGGGTATACAAAACCCTCCCAGGTTTATAGCTTTCTCTTTAACTAACTACAGGTGTCCTTGGTTATTTTGAGCCAAGTGAAAAACAAGCAAACAAAAAAACAACTGAGTATCTAGTTATCTGACTTCTTAGGACATGTGTGATGGTTAATTTTATGTGTCAACTTGACTGGGCTGCAGAATGTCCAGCTAGCTGGTAAGACATTATTTCTGGGTGTGTCTGTGAGGTTGTTTCTAAAAGAGATTTAGCATTTGAATTGGCTGAATGAGTCTAGATCATGCTCAGCCTGTGAATAGTCATCATCCAGTCCACCAAGCGCCTAAAGAAAACAGAAAGGCCTCAGAGGAAGCGTGAGTTTGCTCTGAGCAGGAATATTCCTCCTCTCCTGCCTCAAACATCTGTGCTCCTGGGTCATGGACTCCTGGACTCAGACTGACTTACACCACCAGCTTTCCTGGTGCCCTGTTGCTTACATTTCTCTAGAAACCCCTGCCTAATACAACATGAGTAACTGGGAGCAAGGGTTCCTGGTATGTGGAATAAAGCTGTGTGGTTTGTTTGCTTTGCTCCGCTGGGCCTGTCTGAGGCTCACAGTGTCCTCATGTGTGAAATGGGAATGATGTCTGCATCATAAGATTGTGTGGATTACTCCAAAAAATGTATTTAAAAGTGTTTAGCCTTGAGTTTAGTACTGTTGGTGGTTACCATTCTCTGGCGAAATGAAACTCAAGCACAGTTACAACCTAAATCTCAGCGTAATAAACACTTTTACGTCTGAAACTAATTGCCTGGTACATTAGTTACAACATTCAGACATTCTAAAAACAAAAGAAATGGGACAGATTTACTTTTTAAATATATGTTGGCCTGTGTTCTTGTTGGCCACAAACTCTTTGAGCTGAACTGGAGGGGAAATCAAGTCACAGGGGACGAGCTACTCCTCTCGATGGAAGCAGGGCTGCTGATTGCTGTGTAGGTCTCATCTCCACCTGATAAATGGTGGTTCAGGAAGGGGGAGAGAAAGAGAGAGCAAGTGGGCCATTAAGAGCTCTTGAAGAAGAGCTGTCGGAGTACTACTCTCTGATTTCCATCCAAAGAAATCAGGAATTTACTGCTCAGGCATCTTGATTATGCCATAGCTCCTTCCTTCTTATTTCCAAGTTATTATTAAACATGTACGAAGCTCCCACAGTGCTCAGCACAAAGCAAGTAAAGAAAGGCCTGTTGTGGGAAAGCTTCTGTTCTCAGGCCCTTCTTTACCTTTAACCCAAAGCCTAGGATTACCCAGAAATATAATATCATAAGAAAAGAAATAGCTAATAGGATACTTCTGGACCTTTCCCTAGTTATTCTGCAATATAAAAATAAGTTATCTTTAATGAGTAAAATTATCCGTGTATTTGTGACTCATCACTGCAGTCAGGATGTGGGACAGGCTGGGAAGCAGAGGATGGGGTACCCACCATAACCCCTATTCCAATGGTTCTGAGAAACTGAATACACACGTGGACAAATGGCTGGACCTAAAATAGAACTTTGACCCGCAAGCTGCAACAACTTGCCCAGGAAACCAACCCCTTCTCTACAGTAAACAATCCAAGAAGACTTTAAGTCCAAGCTTTAAGTCAAATGTGAAGGAAGCTAGGTTTCTATCTCTAGGGACAACCCAGGAAGCTAGACAATAACTTCTGTAACAACTGGCCCCAAATGGCCAGCATCTGAATAGTAACTGACAGTTTCCCTAATTCTTGCTCCCACATTCAACTTGGGACAATCCAGAGAAAGCCAAATATGCATCCCTAACCAATCACAGGGCACTTCTAGTTAGCTGTCTATAGTTTCCTCATGCCAAAAACCTTTAATCAGGGCACATCTGAAGCCTTCCCCTCACATTTGTTCACTATAAAGCTTTCCCACCCCTCTGCCTGTCTTTGAGTAATGGCCAAAATGCAAGTGATGGTGGCTGACTCCCTCGCTACAGCAAGTTCAGGATAAATAGCCCTTGCTTTGCTCATTTGGTTGATCTTCACTTATTTCCCCAGTAAGAAGGAAAGGAGGGCTGAGTGTAGATGACAAATCCTTCCCCACCACCAGGGGAAGATTCATTGGCTGCCAACGCTGGCCAATACATCTGTGTCACAAGTGGAGAGCCCAGTGGGTTTGTGTGTGAGTGAATGAACATAAACACCTGAGTGTTTGTGGGCAGCCAAACTTCATATCTGAGCAATGAATTGAGGGAGTCGGTATAGAAATGGAAATAAAATACCACAGCCCTCCTAGAGGCTTCTGGGGGATGAAGCTGAAAAACCAATAGCCTCAAAGTACAAAATACAAACTGAGCGTAGTACTTTCAACTGTTCAATATACTGCTGTGAGATTTTAAAACATTACTGACTTAGCAATTTCATGACAATATTTTTCTAACATCTAAACTGCTTTTGACATAGCTTTGAAATTCACTGAAAAGCATTTTCCCTCTACCTTAAACACATCAAACCAGGGCTTCAGGCAGAAAGATAACTCAGGGAGTTTCACCCCTATGAAAGTCACCTGGAAAAAGGTAAACTCACAAAGGGAAGTAAAGTTACCAAAAGCATCATCAGAGGAAGCAAAACCAACAGAAACTACTAATGACAGAGTATTTTCACTCAATTTCACTTGCCAAAAATAATTGTAGAATGATAGAGTTGGGGCCTAACCAGAGTAGAGAATAGATCTCCCTAATCTCATTGATTTAATTAAGCGGTATTTCTTCATTAGCTTTATTGTTCCTTATTTGTGTACTATTAACTACAAAGATCATTGCTGCAATGTTGGAAGCATTCCCTGTGACTTTATGAAACCATAGGTTCCTACTGATCCACTTAAAGTCGTGGTTCTTAACCATGCCAGCTCATTAGAACCATTGTACTTCAGACCAATTAAATCATAACCTCTCGGTGTATTTTTAAAAATAGCTCCCTTAGTGATTCCAATGTGCACAGAGTGTTGAACAAACACTCTCTTAGAAGAAGCGAGATTTCCTTGACTGTCAATGTCACCTTGAATTGTATTCACTTTGTTTGAGGGTTGTCAAAATTTAATAAAACAACTTTTACCTTGTCCACTTTAAAGTTATGGTCACACAGATGTTTATGGATGGACTCTCAGGAGCCTTACCTGACATGTTCAGTGTTGCACATCTCAGGATCCAAGGGTGGTGGTGGGGGGAAGTCACCTGATTTGGAGTAATGGGAGGATGGAAGACAGATTCATCTATTCCTTCGTGAGGCTTCACTGTTCAATATGCAAACGATCAATTACCTGGTAATGTAGACAAAGAAATGGAGAGTGACTATGTTAAGTTGGTTGTGTGAATGGCCAGTAACGATGGAGTATCACATGCCTGCTCTGTTAGAAAGTACAGCGTGTTTTCACCATTGCCAGACCACCCCAAGGACACAGGACCTACAGGTGTGGTGGTGGCACCTTTGCACTGATGAATTAGAGAAAGGTATAAGAAACTGATTTAGAGGCATGGAATCTGTAGTTTTTGTACCTCCAAGTCTCAGATCTCAATGCAGAAATACCACTAAGTGACTCTATATGAGGGATTTGGTTTTCTAGAATTTACAAGATCACAAATGAAGTATCATCTCTCTCAGAATAGAGCAAATCAGAATTGTGTGACTAGACTGTTAAATCCTTCAGTACCTGGGTGATCAGGAGAGGAAAGCTACAGTGAGGCCCCAGCCGTCCTCTCCTGCAGCAGAAGGGAGTCTGGCCTCCAGGCTTCTGTGAACTGGACCTTTCCTTGAACAGATACGTCTTGAATCAGCATTTGAGACCTCCTGAGAGGTGCATCACTGAGAAAGCGCTCTCTGTCCCTGATTTACTTTGCATATGTTTTTGTAGAAATAACTGCTTAAGAGTTTCTCTTAACTCCTCCCACTCCTTTTCGTTGTTAGCTCTACTTTCCCTGTTAAACGAGTAAGGTTTCTTTAGCATTTGAAAAGATATAAAATATTCTTGTTGTTCTTGAACTTCTCATTGATCTAGGAGAAAGAAGTTCCAGAATAATATACCCTCTCACCCTTATTCAAGGCAAATAAGTGCCTTAAAGATAACCATTTTGTGCATGATCCCTTCAGAGCTGGGGGAGGTGCCCTGGAGGCCTGAATTGTGCCCTTATTGCTAACCATGAAATGGTGACTACTCTCGCAAGAGCACAAAGATTGTCTGCGAGTAAAATCTCTCCAACGTTACCACCACTCACACCATTCAGCAGATTCTCAATGACATTTGCTAGTGGAATACGGACATAGGTAAATGAAACCATAAAGAATATCATGGTTAAACATTTTTAAGTTGTTAAGTCTTTTCAGCAGGCTTTATTTTTTAGAGCAGTTTTAGGTTTACAGCCAAATTGACTGGAAGGTACAAAGATTTCCCACATACCCCTGGCCCCACACGTGCATTAGTAACATCCCCCACCAGAGGGGTGCATTTGTTACAACTGATGAACCTAATTGACACATTACTTTAAATACTTTGTGGAGACCAGTGGAGATGTTGGGGAGACTCTGTGGAGAGAGTAGTGAGGCAAAATGGGAAAGTGCAAGACGGGTGAAGAGGCCATTGCAGGGGTCTGGGTGAGGGATGCCGGTGGCTTGGACAGTGGTGGTTGCAGTGGAGACAGAGGGAAATGAACAAAGAGGTGGAGTCAATGGGACTTGCTGATGGATCAGAAATGGGGTGAAGGAACAATGGCAGTGAAAGGGGACTGTGGTATGGACATCTACAAGGCAGGAAAGAATAAGGACAGAGCAAGTATTTTTTGTTTTGTTTTGCTTTATGGGGAAGATTTGCTGGGGATCAGCAGTTGTGTTAGACCTGTGAAGTGTGGGAAGTCAGTCAATGTGGTCATGTTGAATCAGCAGTGGAATGTACAAGTTTGGTGCTTCAAGGTGAGACGGGCTGAAAATGTAACTCTGGGAGTCACCAGAAAAGAAATTATATTTAAAGTCAAGGGACTAGCTGAGATCTAAAGGCTATACAGAGGGAAGCAGGGGGCCTGCATTGGGCCCTGGCAGAGGAGGAGGGGACGGGTATAGAGCCTGAGAGGAATGGCCAATGTGGCAGCACCAGGTCTCAGCAGAAAAGACATTGACCGCATGGCAGGGGATTGAAGATAAAAAGGGAGGTGGAGGCAGCAAATATTTCCATAAGTTTTGCAGTGAAGGGGAGAGAAAAATGAGCAATTAACTGTGGGGAGGGGGAGTGAGGTCAAGGGAAGATTTATTTATTTACTTTTATAACACAGCTACCCAAGCATGTTTGTTTTCAGTTATGGAGGTGAATTTGTCAATGTCAGTGTCAAACAGCAACATCCAGAGCCCCCCCCCCTTGTTTGTAAAGTCTTTCCACCTCCCCCATCCAGCAGGACTAATTGTTCCCTTACCTCTACTCCCATAGGGTGTGCTTAGTAATATTTATAGCATTTTATTATGGTACATTAGTATGTAAATTTCTATCTCCCAGGTGAACTGCAAAATCCTTGGGAGAAAAGGTACCCTTCATTAATTGTCAACTAGTTCAAGGCCTTTATTACATACATTCTAGGCGTGATCTCACAACAGCCCCTCACAACAGCTCTTTATGAGAGACAGAATCTTCTCTTTTCTAGATGGTGAAATTCAGGCTCATGCAGGCCAAGTAACTGATATACAACAATTCAGGTGATGAGTCGGAAGCAGAGTTGAGATTCAAGCTCAGATCTGCCTGCCTCTAGACCACACACTGTCCCTTGCTCCACTTCTTTTTCACTGTCTTCTGTGTGTCCCAGTGCCTGCCTAGCACAGTTCCACAGCAGGCACGAACTGGCCTGAAACACCATAATGGTGAAATCAGTACAACAAAGCTATCGCAATACACCTTAAAAACCTGCCATTCAATTACTGTCGCATTCTCCTGTTTTTGATGATACATTCCATTTGCTGATCTAGAAGGAATGTCTCAGATTATTCAGCCCCACACTGGTCCCTCCCCTGGAATCCCGCTGCACTTCTCCATCAGGAAAAAGGCAGAAGCAGGGGTGCTGGTGCCGGAGGTCAGCTGAGTAGAGGTGGGCAGCGGCTGCAGCTCTGCTTGAGAACTGGCTGGGAAGAAGGAGCAGCTGGAAGCAGAGAACCTTCAGCTAGCTGAGTACCGCTAAGTTAAGGTGGTTTGCTGCAGTTAGTCAACGGCACAAAGTCAGAGAATTTAATTCTTTTTATTAACATCAAAGTGATGATTATTCCCTTTGTTATGTGGTTTTCCTTCTCAGAAGGCTTTTGCCAAACTTATCACATAATGATGATAACCTCAGGCAATTTATTTGCAAAAAAGCCAGAAGATTTCCTTTTGGGCGATTTGGTATTTTTCTGAGTCATCAAATACACTTGCTCCCTAGTTTCACATGAATTTGGTGTAAAAAACCAGTTCTGTCCAGTTGCCAGGATGGTTGGGGCTGAGTCTAGAGCCCAGTGCTTGCTGTACCTGAGTGAAACCAATCCCCCGGGCCTGCGCTGTATGCCCTTAGCCCCTGCACTGAGTTCCGTTCTGTTCAGGTAGCCAAGGTCGGTTGGCCTGAGCATGCTCTTGCAGCCCCTGACCCTGCTACGTCAACAAGGGACTCACGCAGTTTACCAAATGCCTGCTGCCTGTCACCAACACTTTTCTGTCTACTTTGGGAACTACCAAAGAATTTCTACCCTGAAGAATTTCCATGGACTTGGAATCCCAGGATATCCACATATACTTAAACCACTATAACATTAGGATTCACTTAAGTGCAGTCATCCATTCAGAAAGCCCACATTGTTGACCTGTTATGTACCCAGACATTGTGTGAAGAACTAAAATAACCATGTCCTCAATGAGCTCACAGTTCAGAGGGGAGACAGACAAATTAAAAATAGCTAATTTACAACATGGAATATGTCTTGATGTAGATAAGAACAGGATGCATGGGGAGCACATAGGTAGAAATCCTAAACCCAGTTAGGACCCCTGGAAGGCTTTGTGGAACAGGGCAAAACTGAGTTGACTATAACGGATGACCGATAGCTAGGTGGAGAAAGTGGTGGGATGGAGGTGAGTATTTCCCATCCCAACAAGGATAAAGGGTTGCAAGAGGAGTTCCTCTGCGGCGCTGGCTGTAATTTGACGTGGCTGGAGTACTCGGTGAGGTGGTGTGTAGGGAAGCAGTGAAACGGGAGGCTGGAGGTAGGCAGGCACAAGGAAACAAGCAGTTGCCTCGTTTTGCTTAGGAGTATGGATTATCCTGAAGGCAATAATAGAAAGACCCCACTGAAGCACTTGAAGCAGGTTTGCATTTTAGAAATAATACTCTAATATGGAATAGGAAAATGGGTTTGAGAATGGACAAAACCAGAACAAAGAGGCTGAAAATTGCTGCATCATCCAGTTTTGAAATGGTGAGGTAATAAATTTCAGCCCATGTGAGTAGGACTGGAGAAAGGGTACAGTTTGAAATATGGATTTAGGAGATTAAATCAACAGAGGTTGTTAATTATTTTAATGTTGCTGGTAAGGGCAGGAGTCTAGTAAGTCTTGGTTTCTGCTTTAGGTGGATTGGATGAATGAGTCTAGACATTTTCATTATCCAAACAATCAACCCCCCAAAATCTTAATTTCATTCATCCCAGTCTCTGACCACTACTACTTCCTGTATACAGCTCACTCCCTCTAACATACTAACTCCAACAATGTGTCTGCCCCCACTAGGACCAAAAATCCACTGATTTGATCTTTTTCATCTATGGTCTTTTCACTTGCCCTTACTTCTTCAATGCTTATGAGCCCCGCCTGGGTACCTTAAATTCATGGTCAATCATTCTAATCACTGTCTTGGTCCCTCTTGCTTTATGGCGCTTGACAAAACAACAGCCCTGGTTAAGTCCAATCCTTTGCCTACTATCAGTGACTGCACCTGTGCAACTGACTGTGGCTGGGAGGAAACACACAACCAGGCTGACTGCGGTCCTTTTTGCATTCTTCACCTTGCATTTCATGTGGGCCTTTCATGTGCTTCCTGGCAATCAGATATTTCCTTATTTCTTCTTAAACTAGATGGCTATTTTATATCTTCTTTCATCTCTTCAAACCTTCAATTCCTCCTGCCCCTCCTCCATCTTTTTCTCACTCTTAGGAGATGAATTTGCCTCCTATTTCACTGAGAAAATTGAAGGATTTACATGAAAACTAAAGAACTCCATCACATCTATCCAACTATCAGAATCCATTATACGGGCTTTCTTACCCATTATCATAAAAAACATCTCGACGTTCCTGCTGAAAGCCAGACATTCCCAGTGTGTGCGTCAGATCCCGTATCCTCCTGTCTACGCAAGGACATCGCTGCAGCAATCTCCCCTCTCTGCGATTTCATCAATTTCACTCTGCCCAATCATTTCCATCGACACACAAACTGAACTAGTTCTCCATTTTAGTAATAACCTCTCTTTCACCATAATTTTTGCCCCTCTTTGCTGAAAAATTCCAATTCCCCTTTTTCTGTTCCTTCTTAATCCTTCTTCAATCAGGTTTTCACTTTTTCCAGTCCACCAAAACTGCTCTTGTCAAAGTGACCGGGAACTTCCATGTGGTGAAACCCATTTCAGCTCTCATTGTCCCTTTCTGGAGCACTTGACCTAGTTGATGATTTCCTCCTCCTCGGCGTCCAGCACCCCAGCCTTCGTTGTTTTTCTCTTACATTGCTGGTTGCCTTTTCTAAATGGTCTTTTCTGGTGCCTTACTTCTTATGTTTGAGTGCCCAAGGTTTCAGTTTTTGGTCCTTTTTCTATTCCCCACTAAAATTCATACTATCTTGTTATGTAGCTTTAAATACTAGTTATATGCTCATGACTGCTTAATTTATAATGCCTATCTAGATCTTTCTCTTGAATTCCAGACTTGTCTATTCAACTGCTTGCTTAGTATTTTCACTAAGATGAGTAAGGGGACGGGATTATATCAATATAAGAGTGGTGGAGGGGATTATATCCCGAAGGGAATAGTTAGGGGCCCAATTCTCGCACTGTTTCTCTACTGTATGTGAAAGTCTCTAAGTCTTGAGTCTCTCTTCATGTTGTTAGTCCTCATTCCCACTTTTTCCTTCTCTCTACTATCCACATTCAGGAGTCAAATCTCCACTGTGGGTCATCCAGAGAAGCTTTCTCCTCTGAGTTTGGAAAACACTCAAAAACAGAGCCCTAGTACGGACTTTCTTCCCTAATCATTTATTAAGCTATGCTTCCAAAACAAGACAATTCTTCTAAGAGGAATTCAGGAGGCAACTATTAAAATAATATAATTTTCTTAATCCTGTGACATTTACAAAGTACTTGAGTAAGCAAAGGTAGCCATTATTAAAAGGGCGATGAGCACTTAGTTCTCATACAAGGCTGGGCTCTGGTAGCAGAGTGTGGAAGACTTGGAGCATTTCTTGATGCCATGTTTGCCACATTTGGGTACCATCCCTTAAATTTTCTCCCACACTTTAGCCCTGCCTTTTCAGCTGCCAACTTAGTCTCTACTTCTGGCTGTCTGGTTGGCATCTCACAGTTGTGCCATTTATGTTTCAATACCGTGTTCAATACCCCGAAAATAAGACCTAGCTGGACAATCAGCTCTAATGTGTCTTTTGGAGCAAATTTAATATGACACCAGGTCTTATTTCACTACAATTTAAAATCTGGTATAATATAATATAATATACATAATAATATAATACAATATAACATAATATAACATAATAATATAATATAATATAACATAATCTAATATAATATGGGGTCTTATATTAATTTTTGCTCCAAAAGACGCATTAGAGCTGATTGTCTGGCTAGGTCTTATTTTCAGGGAAACACGGTAGCATGTGGCCATTCGCTATGATATGCTATGTCAGAGTTCTGGATTGTTAGTCTGGGGCCGCAGCATCAGCTGGCAGTGGTTGATGGCAGGGGGCAAAAATGAGAAAGGAAATGATCAATTTCACCTCAGCATAAATACGTGGCTTTCTTAATCTCTTCTACTCAAAGATAACTGTTAGCCAATTCCAGTCACAAAACATGATTAGTAGACTTATCATGTCACAACCTTTATTTTTGTGACTTTCTCACAATCGAGAGCTGATCCTTGGGTAAATGCCATTCTGATTCCATTAAAGTTAAATTTCAAACAGACAGAAAGGGCAAAGCAAGAGCTGAAAGTAATTACAGAGAAGAGTGTACATCTGCTCCACCGTAATGTCCATCTTGCTGCTGATGCTGAAATGGATTAAGCCTTTCTCAGAACTGGCTGAGCAGCTTGAATGGTGGGATGCTATTAAATGATGAGATGATTCCCTTTTGGAATGAGGGCTGAAAATTAAGGCGCCCCAAATAAATCACCCCAATAAAAAAGTACATTTCTCCACTTCTCTGGAATCAGCTAAAGTTTTCTTGCTGAGAACACAAAACACTGACCTTTATCCTAGCCAAAAAAATTTCAAATATAAGTAATGGGGATATTGAAAAAAAATGACATAGGGTTCATTATGTGTAGAAGAGTCACCACATTCACCTCTAGAAGTAAGTTGTAATTTTAAGGCAACTTACAAAGTCCTTTAAGCCTCTGGAGAAACGTTGAGTTAGTGTTACGGTTTAAGGGTTTTGTGTCTACATGTTTATAACAGAAGACAGATATTTTAAGTGGTTGGTTAACTAGACTGGCCTTAGAGATCTCCCCATTGAAGACTAAAATGATTTTTTTCTCTAAATTAAGTGTTTAAAGTTTCATTTTTTGTGTCTTGTAGATCCAGATATAGAAGTGTAACCATGGTAGTGTAGAACATGATACCATTAGAGATATCACCTGATTGAGTTTATGATAAGCCACCATTATCCTAGAAGACCCATATTTCTGTCTAAATTGCACCTGGAATTTTTTAATGTGCATCTTTAAGTGCCTGCCTGACTCCCAGGGATAATTCACATCAACTTAGTGCTTCATTGTCTCACTTCCACAGCTACAGCTGAACTGAGTATGTTACAGATATTGCCTACCAATCATATAAATTAGGTAGATTTTTACAATGACAGAAATAATTTGTGTCTATCTCCACTGAAATCATTCTTACATTATGCCATTTGAAGTTCTTCTTCCTATGATAATGGGTTACATGAAAATAGTAAAGTCTTTGGAAAAAGTCACATTTGGGCAACTCTGTTTGGAATAATATGAGGTGCTCCTTGGGGAGCCTCAAGTATAGGGTTCCCTTAGATAGGTACATTGCCACATACCTGAGGCAATCGTTTTATGTCCCCACCCAGAAGACCAAGGCTATGTGAAGTTCTAGCCCTTGGATCCAAAGGTCTATTGCCTATTTTCTCTTCTCTGGCCGTATCCTTCCCTAATAGAGACCTATCGAGATTCTCTCTCTCTCTCTCTCTCTCTCTCTCTCTCTCTCTCTCTCTCTCTCTCTCTCCCTCTCTCTCCTCTCACCTCTCACCTCTCACCTGAATATATATATATATATATATATTTTTTTTTTTATTTTTTTATTTTTTTTATTTTTTTATTTTTTATTTTTTTCAGGTGAGAGAATCTATGGGTACTCGTGACATACACTTAAGCTAGTCCCATGGTCTCACAGCCCTGGAATGGTGGCACAGATTTAAAGGGGTATTAGTATCTTTGATGTTCTCTGTTCTCCTGTCCTTGCTATGATCTTAGGGATCATTATTTTTTTCTGGCCAGCCCTTACCTCTTCTTAATTGTATCACTAGGCATTAACTGCACTCTTAGTTTCTCTTGGCTTCTAGGTCCTAACAGAGGCAAGGACAGTTTCCAGTTGGCTCTCTGAAATATTCCACTTGGTTGCAGGTTCAATTCCTCTCTTGGAAATGCTTTCACCTTCTCCAGGGCTCTACCTAGGGACCAGTAGCTACTAATGCAGTCACCACCTCATTGGGTTTATGACACTTCACTGTCAATCTCAAAGACCCATTCATATTTTTAGAGAAGTGAGTGAAGGGACTGTGGGAGGACTCACCTCCCCTTTACCTTGCAAGTCATTGATGTGGGCAATAATTATTGTGGTTCTCCCAGGAATACGGTAACTTTTGGTTGACTGTCCTTTTAGGGAAGGGCAGTTATTCCTGGCCTCTGTAAGTCTGTACTCTGACTAGCTCCTAGTGGCATTGAATCCTTACGTGTCTGAGGTGTCAGCTTAGAGCCAATGCCCAGTAATCCTCAAAAAGCATTGTCCCCGTCTCCTTGTGCATAGTCACTGTGGTAAATGGTCACAGGTTCCTTTGGGAAGGCTAGGAGGAGGGTCTACTGTGTAAACATGTGGCAGTGTCTTAGGGTCCTCTTCAAGGGGGCCTGGCTTCATCTTTAAGGGCTCCAGCCTGTGGACTGGCTCTAGTTTGAAAATTCAGGTAGGGGCTGGAACTTGTGGGGCCTTAGTCAGATCTCTGTTAACCATACCTAGAATTTTTGGTTTGCACAGGCCAAGTAGATTTTAGCAGACGGCCCATCTATCTCAGCCCTCGAGAAAACACGATCAGTTGAAGTCACTACTGGAGATGCTTGCAGATCCCTAATTATTGCCCCAGCCCTGCTTTCCCTGCCCTCTCACCCGCCCCCCAGTAGCCATGCCTTCCTTGTCTCTGGCAATTCAGTGGCTTCTGAACTACAGCATCCCATAATTCATAGTATTATTAGAAAACTCCTTTCTGTGGCAGTCTCTCTCTCTGTCATCGCTATTTGGTAAAAGACAGCCAGTATAAAGCTTTACAAATATGAAGTCTGACAATTAAGTTTGCGAACTCATCCTAGAAAAAGTGCTACATACCTCATTGCTGAATGTCACTATGGTCACCTTCAAAGTACTCCCCTTGGAAAGTTATGCATGGATGCCAGCACTTAGTCCACCCTTCAAAGCAATTTTGGAACTCTTTTTCTGGAATGGCCCTGAGACCTGTCCTCGTATTACCCTTGATGTCCTGAATGTCATCAAAATGTCTTCCTTTCAATATTTCCTTTATCTTCTAGTAAAGAAAGAAGTCACTGGGGGCCAGACCAGGTGAGTAGGGAGGGTGTTCCAATACAGTTATTTGTTTACTGGCTAAAAACTCCCTTACAGACAGTGCCATGTGAGCTGGTGCATTATTGTGATGCAAGAGCCATGAATTGTTGGAGAAAAGTTCAGGTCGTCTAATTTTTTCATGCAGCATTTTAAGCACTTCCAAATAGTAAACTTGGTTAACTGTTTGTCCAGCTGGTACAAATTCATAATAAAGAATCCCTCTGATATCAAAAAAGGTTAGCAGCATTGTTGCAACAAATTCATGAACTTTAATTGTCTGATCTCATATGCCAGTGTTCCCAGCAATGTATTTCTTAATACCTTGGAGAATGAAGTTGTCCTTTGGGTCAACCTAGGTGACATGGAGTAGAAGAGAGGTTCTTCATGATAACTCCACTCTAATCTTTACATCACTTCAGTTTTCAAATTTCTCTATATCAGGGTTCCTCCGTCTTGGCACTACTGATATTTTGGACTAAATAATTCTTTGTCATGAGAGGCTGTCATATACAGTGAAGGGTGTTCAACAACATACCTGGCCTCTACCTGCTAGATTCCCTCCCATTTGTGACAATCAAAATTGTCTACAGCTATTGACAAATGTCCCATGGGAAGGGAGGGGACAAATTTTTCTCCAGTTGAGAAGTACTGGAATTCTATGTTATTGAAGAAAATTGTGGTTGAGTCCAGTTTTCAGATGAAGAAAACTGTTACAGTAAATTGTTAAAAACATCTGGCTGCTCAAGCTAACACAGCAAATCCACATTTCCTAGTAAATGAACATACTCGTATATCAATAAATTTGACTTGATACAACATTATGTTTGTTCCTGCCGGGTCTGGTACCCTTAGAATTTATTCCTACCATACCCCTCATATTTTTCCTGATGTAGGTTGGCAGAATCTTTCAATTATTTCAGTTTATTCCCTGTCTCTCCTTGGTTTAGACTTGTGCTGAAGCTCTGTTTTGCTAGTATGTGATTCTAGTTATGGAGCCCAGAGGCAATGTGGAGAGCTGGGGGGTAGGTCCTGAGAAAGGCCAGCACCCCTTGCAAGGCAATGGCTTCTGATGATGTGGAAGAGAGGTTTTCTTCTCATAGCCTCACACTCCACCAAATTTTCAGTTTCCTGTAATTACAGGGGGCCATGTGTTCTGGTAAGTATGCTGTGAGCGAAAATAATATGTGACTCTTTTCGGCTGAGACGTTTGAAAGGTGGTCTGGGCCTCTCCTCTCTCTTCCCCACCATCAGCTCCCATGTGCTCTACCAGGTCAGCGGCAAGATGACTGAGCTTCAACCAGCCTGGGTCCATAAGCACATGTGTAGAAATGGAGTTTCTGCCTATCTTCACTGGGAAGGTAGCATGAGAAGGAAATACACTCTGGTTATATTAAGTCACTGAGGTTTTGTGGTCATCATATACCATCCTGTTATTAATCAAGTAAGGTCATTAGAGAGTTTTCAATTATAGCCGATTCAGATAGGGGGTTGGGCCAGCTTCTACTGGCAAAGGAGGTTTAGTGAGCATTTTCTTCCTGAATACTACAGTTGATAAGT
Source organism: Rhinolophus sinicus (assembly GCF_057876585.1). Lineage (NCBI taxonomy): Eukaryota > Metazoa > Chordata > Mammalia > Chiroptera > Rhinolophidae > Rhinolophus > Rhinolophus sinicus. Next base: position 18,275,583 of record NC_142502.1, read on the forward strand.
AAGTACTTTCCACTTGCATGACATGAATGCTTAATATTTACATTTCTTCTGGCAATGAAGTCAGTATTGTCTTCACATCTAACCAGGTTGGATAAACAGTTTTAGGGGCCTAAACTTGACAGTCTACTTCCTGGAAACCCTTCTAATACCAGATACTTTTGATCAGGAAAAGAAATCCTCATTTGAGGAACCCCGTTGGCAAAGAATTCTGAGAATAATGGTTTCCAGATTTCTGGAATCTTCTAGATCACAGATGATATTGACTTATAAAAAGAAAATCCAGCATTTGACAAGTATTTCTCTGTAGTTTCTGTGCTAAACTTACTCTGAATACGTGTTGTTTACTTTTCTGCGTCTATTAATGTGAGAACCACTGTGAAAATCTTACTGGCTAGGAGAAAGTTTCAGATATGAAATGCTTGCTGTACCTGATAAAAATGATTTATATAGAGGATGTCTTATGCCTAGCATTGTAGCCGTCTTGTACTAGGTACTTCTTGAGGAAAATGGACTTGTCTTATTCGACTCTGAGTTTACAGTGCTTTGAACAGTGCCTGGAATATAATGTGTGTTCACTAAAATTTATCAAATAACCGAATAAGTCATTGTACATTTCAGTATCTCAAAAACACATGTGGAGAGACTTCTACAGGCCAGCTCTGAGCTCTAATCTGAGGTACAAAGATGACCCTAAGAAACTTACAGAAAGGAAGTAAGGAAATTTTATAAATACAAATTCTGAATGCATCGTATACAGGGAACCACATAGAGAACACAGAAAAAAGGCCAAACAATGTTTGATTAGTTTTGAAATACTGGCAGGAATTTCTTGGATAAAGTGGGGTGGGAAAGGAAGGTATTATTGTAAGAAGAAGAAATAGCATGATGCTGTAGAGAAACTATACAAATGAATTGTAGGAGAAAAATGTGGGAAGATAAAAATGGCAAGAAGCAAGCCTAAAGACAAAGATGCAAGAAGCCAGGCTGCTGAAGCAAGTGTAGACTGTTCTGACACCATGATAGATCAGTGTAGTGGTCCATGTTTCCCAACTAGTTTTAACGGTGTGACCCTCTTTCTCCCCCATAATAAAACCCAACATAGAATACCAATTGTATAAAACAAATAAAAGTAAAATGTTATTAGTATCAGTATATTTTAAAGGTTCAATGTTTACATAATACAAAAGACAGTGAGAACAATGTGTATTTTTATTAAATACAAATTTTGATATAAGAAATTATACATAAGACATTTGTGCATTTTATAACAGTTTAAAATGTTTTTCATTTACGTACATGTGTGGGTGCATAGTCAGATCAACTGTTTGAAAAATTCACTTCTACAAAATGATAGTGGTTTGCAAATTCTATGCTAGATGATATATAGCCATTTAAAAATTTTTTTTTGTTTTTTGTAATAAAAAAAACCGGTCAGTGTGCGTTTAGATAGAATAAGTGTAGCCGCAATGTGGAGGGGAGATTTGAGACAGGACACATAAGAGACCGTGGCATAAGAGCAAAGGAGACTCACTGCATGTCCATGTGCTCCCTTTATTTCCCAGCCTCCCTTTCATTTAAGTTAAAACCATGTGACTGTGACTTAGTTCTGGACAACTTTGTCACCTCCAGGCTGAATCAGAGAAGTCTTCCCTTTCTGCCATGTAATTGTGGGTACCATTTTTGAGACGATGTTCCTACCAGTTGGGAGCAGCTTGAACTGCTGGCATGACATGGAGGAACAGGATAGAGAATCAGCTCTCTCCCACTGGACTTGGTGTGTGAGAGAAATAAACCTGTAACCTGTTAAGCCACCAAGATTTCAGACTTTGTTTCTTACCCAGCATAGCCTAGAGCCAACTGACTCAGACTCAAATGAAAAGATAATGAGGGATGCAAAGCAGGGATTTAAAAAAAAAAAGCAAACAGGAAAAAATAGAAGAAAAATATTGTAGGATTGGCAGTAGTTTGCAATTGAATAACTGTGTGGGATGAAGAAAAGAAACATCTAAATGACTCTGGATGTTAGGTTTGAGCAGCTATGTATGAGCCAGTATCATTATAATCAAAATACAGAAGTGGAATATGGTATTAAATGAAATTGTATCATTATTTCATTTGTAAAAGTAGTTTTAAGGATACCAACTGCACAGTAACTCAATGAAATACATTTTCCTTCTGTTCTTATAATTCACATAATTTTATGTGCCATATGAACCATTTATCAAAGGGCTCATTTTCTTAAATCTTTTACAAATGATCATTACAAAACTAATGTTCTTTCTCAAAAATTGGAACATATGGAAAAAATAAGAAAAATGTCATTTTTAATACCAACACTGTCTATGAAGTTTCTGTATCTTAAACAAATTCAATAATTTTATCCTCCATGCACCTATCGGCTCCTTAAGGATGGCCAGATACTCTGTAGCGATTGAAGCAAGCCTTCTGGACTGGCTTATCTCTGATCTGCTCCCTCTAATCCTGTTTTACTGGGCCAATTGGAAACAAGATCAGAAATGGGCTGTCGGTGAGGCCTCCTTGGCCTAATGAACATTAGTCAAACCCAGAGACTCCGAGAAGCCTGGGCAGATGCCAGACCTGCTCAGTGCCAGGGGAGGGTTGGGATGATCCATATACAATCCCTCTGAACCCGTTAACTTGTTTTCTTCACGTCTTCTTTTTTTTCATTTGCTTGAGATCATATTTTATATTCAATTTTGAACCTTACTTTTACTAAATCTCTCAACCTAAATACTTTCCATTGTGATTGCATTTTTAATTAATAAGTTTTGTTTATGTCTGTACGCCATTCTACCTTGTGGATATACAATTATTTATCTTACATTTCGTATACTTTTGGACTTTTAGGTTGTTTTTTCTCCTTCACATTTTTTGTGTGTTTGTTTTACTATTATTAGCCATGATGTAATAAACACCTTTGTGTCTAAGGCTTTGTTTACTTAAGATTACATTTTGGAGAAAAAATGTCAGGAGTGGAGTTCCTGGATCAAAGAATAAGGCTGCTGAATAAATAATGCAAACTCTTTCCAACAGTGATCTGCTCATTTATGCCAAAAGCAGTGATTAGATCCCTCTCTTCATACTACAAGGAGTTCATTAAAAAGTAAAACTAAACATTACATACCATACTCCAGTATAACACAAATCAAGCCATGTTGCCTGCCCTAAAAGAAACCTCACTGTTCTAGCGTGAAGTCCTCTGACATGGGGGCACCTCATTTGTGACTGTAGGTTGCATATTATAAGTAATACTGAGAGGAAGCTCATTTCATAGTGGGGAAACAAAACCAGCCTGTTCTCGTGTGAGGCCCTTTCCAGTGGGCTTCTACCCATGTAATTCTTCCTCACTTATCTTTAACCAACTAGGGAATTGTACTAGTTTTTTTGCAAATAATTTTGTCTTTAGAGGTAATAGACATTTTTCCAAAGAAGACGTCCCAATGGCCGACAGGTCATGAAAAGATACTCAACGTAACTAATCATCAGGGGAATGCAAGTCAAAATCAAAATGAGACATCATCCCACCCCTGTTAAATTGTCTATTATCAAAATTAGATAAGAGATAACAAGTGTTGGTGAGGTTGTGCAGGAAAGAGAACCCTTGTGCACTGATAGTGGAATTATAAATTTTTGCAGCCACTAAAGAAAACAGTATGTAGGTTCCTCAAAGAATTAAAAATAGAACTACCATATGATCCATCAATTCCACTTCTGGGACTATGTCCAAAGGAAGCAAGAACACTATATTGAAGAGGTATCTGTACCCCATGTTCGTAGCGGCATTATTTACAGCAGCCAATACATTGAAATAACTTAAATGTCCATCGATGCCTGAATGAATAAAGAAAATGTGATATATATATATAATGGAATGTTATTCATTCATAAAAAAAAAAGGAAATCCTGCTATTTGTGATAACATGGGTGAATCTTGAGGGCATTATGTTAAGTGAAGTAAGTCAGACAAAGACAAATACTGTATGTCAAACTCAGAAAAAGACATCAGATTTGTAGTTACCAGAGGTGGGGGTTGGAGACAGAATTGGATGAAAGTGGTCAAAACTTTTTTTTATATGATAAATAAGCACTTGGAACGTAATGCACAACAGAATGACCGTAGTTAACACTGCTGTATGGTATACACGGACGTTGTTAAGAGAGTAAATCCTAAGAATTCTTATCACAAGGAAAAAAATTTGTTTTTTCTTTTTTTTGTGTCTATATAAGATAATAGATGATAACTGAACTTATTGCGGTAATCATTTCATAGTATATGTAAGTTAAATTGTATGCTGTACACCTTAAACTTACACAGTGCTGTATGTTAATTATATCTCAATAAAACTGGGGAAAAAATTAAAATGTTTAAAATAGCAGCACTAAATTTTATCCTTTTTTTATTCATTCATTTACTACAACCACACATATTACTGAAGGAAGGGACTCAATCCTGATAATGTTTCGTGATTTTTATGAAGGAAATAATCACAAGGAAATCGTATTAAGAAAATAATATGATTTGATGAATCTTTCAGTCACATATATTGTCCTACAATAATATCTGATTGAATCCCATTTTATATTAATCTGTACATTAGTTTTAGATAGAGATATAATATGCAACTAAGCATTTTTTTAAAAATGAGGGTAGGGATTATTTTTTTCTGCTTTAAGTAATTGGAACTACTGGTGAAATATAAATATGATTTGAAGATTTGATAATAACATTGAATAATGTGTTAATACCTTGATTTTGGTAATTATAATGGTTATGTAAGGGGAAAAGGGGCATCATTACTGCAACTTACTTTTACTTGATTCAGAAAAAGAATAAATTGTACATGTATATTAATGTGTACTTATATATGTATGTATATATGTACATATTTATACAGAGATAAAGCACATATAGTAAGATGTTAACAGTTGGGGAATCTGGGTGCAGGACATACAGGGGTTTTCTGTACTATTCTACAACTCTCCTATAAATCTGAAATTATTTCAAACTAAAAATTACAAAAGCAAGTAATAAATAGATCAGGAAAACACTCTTTCACACTAAAGTTTTCCTCTACCCATTTTTTATATAATTTTAATACCAGCATTTATTTAAATGAGATGTGGCAAAGCTATAGCTAAAATTAATTGTCCTTTCATTTAGAATTTGTGTTCTGCAAACTAATTATGCATTCAAAATCATTTTAATGCATATTTGTAATGAATATTACCATGAAACTGAATTAAAATCATTGTTAATTCAGTATGATAATTATTCAGTGAAAGCCTAAAGATCCCCAGATGTTAATTTTCTTATTGATTTGCACATTCAGTTTGTATCAAATGTATATATTAATAGTTATGGTTTGTGTAGGATTCATTGACTTTTATTAAGCACTTCCAATCCGTTAAGTGCTACATACATGATAGGAGACAGTCACTGTTTATTTTCAAGGTGCTTTCCTAAGACTGAATAATAAAGGCAGCTTGAGCAAGGCTGGCATTGTGCCAGGTCTTAATAAGGCTGCCCCACCCCCCACTCCTTCTTCCAGATGGGAGGAGAGGGCCGTCCTTTGCTGCTTGGGGACGTAGGGGGAGAGCGCAGGCGAACGAGTTTGTACCTCCTCCCTGTAAGCAACTTCCTCAGCTGTCATCTCTTCCTCAGGAAAGTCATTTATTTGGGGCTGTGCAGTCACTTAGAGGACACATTTCTGTGGCTCACCTCAGGATGACTTTGCATAAGCAAGGAACTCTGGAAACGAGGCAGGCTGAGTTTGGCCTCGGCCAGAGCTGTGTGGCAGATGGCACCTATGGGAGGCGAGAGGCTTGGCTGTGCTCAGTTTGACTGGCAATTCTGCACAGCATGAAGGTGCGCAGACATCAGGAAAATTCCCGTTTCTCTCTCATGGCCACCTTCATCTGTCTTGACACTTATGGACTCCAAAGGGTTTTTCCAAATAACCATAATTCATAACTGCCTTTTTCCCCCATTGACCTTCCAAAGGTTTAGCTATGTGCTTTCAAACTCTGCTTTACCTGTACTCATGCCTTCATTGTCTGGCTTTAGGGAGTCTCCTCAGTGTTCAATCAGTTAATAAAATCTTCTTTTTCGTAGTGTTCAAGGGCAAGAGCTTTATTCATTGGTTCAGGGTTCAAATCCAGACTCTTCCTTTTGCTGCAGCTCTAAGACCTTGGACAAGTATTTAAACTCTTTTAGCCTAAGCTTCCACGTCTGTAAAGTGAGAATAATAATAAAACCAACTCTTGTTTCTGTACCTATCTGTACCTATCCTCTATAAGACCTTGCCCTTGGGATTCAGATTACTTAAAAGAAAACTAAGACACAAACAGTTGGATTATTTTGCTAATCTTATTATGATTTCTCAGAAGATAAGAGATAGGTAATGATAGGTCCAGGATCACACAGAGAAGAAAACTTACATAAGCATCATACAGATGTGTTCCTAAATAACAGGACAAATCTCTTCCAGACTCCTTCCTCCACCCCTTCCCACTATGTAACAATAGGCATTCTCTAAATAATTGCTGACAATTGAGAAGTGACGTCTCCAGATTCTGGACTAAAGTTCAGCTTTGTACTTTGGACAGATGGGTCTACCAGTTACCTCAATTTTTTATACCAGTGGAACTGGAGGCAGTAGCACTGAATTGTACCAGATGGCCACAAAATACTACAGACAGAAAATATTTAGGGAATAGAATAATTAATGGGGACAACAAAAAGGATAAAAGTAAAGAAAATGTGTGTTCCTTGAAGAAATCCAGGGCCACACAGGTTGTGTATTAAACAACATTTTGTGGTGCCTCTGGGAATATTGCCAGATTCATAATTTGGGCATAAGGGAAAATTTCAAAATTTTTCTATCAGGTTTGTTCCAAATTCATTTGAATATTAGGATTTTTGCGATTACTATTATGACTCAGTAATGGTAGGAGACTGATTCTTTTTAAAAAAGATTTTTATTAAAATATAGCTAACATACAATATTATATTAGTTTAGGGTATATACCATAGTTATTCAGCATTTATATACTTAAAGAAGTGATCACCATGATAAGCCCAGCAACCATCTGACACCGTACCACGCTGTCACAATATTATTGACTATATTACCTATGCTGTACGTTCCAGGTTTGTTTCACACCTGGAAATTTGAACCTCTCATTCCCTTTCACCTCCCCCCTTTTAATTTTTCAATTATAGTTGACATTCAATATCATTTTATGTTAATTTGATGTGTACAACATAGTGGTTAGACATTTATATAATTTAAGATGTGATCCCCCTGACTAATCTAGTATCCACCTGGCAATATACATATTATAGCTATTAACATATCATTGACTATATTCCCTATGCTTTACTTTACATCCCCATGACACTTTTGTAACTATCAATTTGTACTTTTTAATCCCTTTACCCTTTTCACCCTGTCCCCTAATCCCCTCCCATCTGTCACTCCCAACAAACCTAGTACCCATCTGATACCACACATAATTATTACAATATTATTTGACTACTTCCTTATGCTATACCCTACATCCCCATGACTACTGTGTAACACCAGTTTGTACTTCTTAATCCCTTCCCATTTTTCACCCATCTCTAATCCCCTTCCCATCTGGCAACCATCAAAATGTTCTCTATATCTATGAGTTTGTTTATGTTTTGTTTATTGTGTTTTTTATATTCCACATATGAGCAAAGTCACATTATATTTGCCTTTCTCTGTATGCCATATTCCACTCAGCACAATTCCCTCCAGGTCCATCCATGCTGCTGCAGATGGCAAGAACACATTGCCTTCCATGGCCGAGAAATATTCCATTGTATATATGTACCACATCGTCTTTATCCATTCATCCATTGACAGACACCCAGGCTGCCTCCACATCTTAGCCTTTGTAAACAATGCTGCAATGAACATATGGATTCACAGGTCCCCTCAAAGTAGCATTTTGTTTCTTTGGATTAAATACCCAGAAGTGGGATTACTGGGTCCTTCTCTGTCTCGTGTTATAGCCTTTGTTTTAAGTCTATTTTTGTCTGGTATAAGTATTGCTATCAGCTTTTTTGTTTGTTTGTTTGTTTCCATTTTCACGAAGTATCTTTTTCCATCCCTTCACTTTCAGTCTCTGTGTGTCTTTTGATCTAAAATGAGTCTCTCGTAGGCAGCATATGTAAGAATCTTGTTTTCTTATCTATTCAGCCACCCTATCTTTTGGTGGGAGCATTTAATCCACTTACATTTAAAATAATTGTTGGTAGATGTGTAGTTATTGCCATTTATTATTCATATTTTTTATCTTTTAGTGTCTTCTGAAAGAAATCTCTTTAACATTTCTTGTAATACTGATTTGGTGGTGATGAACTCCTTTAGCTCTTTCTTGTCTGGGAAGCTCTTTATCTGTCTTTGAATCTAAATCATAGCTTTGCTGGGTAGAGTAATCTTGGTTGTTGCTGCTTGCTTTCCGTCACTTTGAGTATTTCATGCCAATTGCTTCTGGCCTGCAAAGTTTCTGTTGAGAAATCAGCTGACAGTCTTTTGGGAGCTCTCTTTAGGTAACTAACTGCTTTTCCCTTGCTGCTTTTAAAATTCTCTCTTTGTCTTTAACCTTTTAATTATGACATGTTGTGGTGTGGGCCTCTTTGGGTTCAACTTGTTTGGCACTCTCTTTGCTTTCTGGGTTTATATCTATTTCCTTCTCCAAGTTAGGGAAGTTTTCAGTTATTATTTCTTCACATAAGTTTTCAATTCCTTGTTCTCTCTTCTCCTTCTTGTACGCCTATGATGCAAATGTGCTATGCTTATTGTTGTCCCCAAGGCCCCTTAAGCTATTCTCGTTTTTTTGTATTCTTTTTTCTTTTTGCTGTTCTGATTTGTGTTTTCTGTTACCTTATCTTCTGAATTGCTGATTTGATTCTCTGCTTCATCTAATCTACTGCCAATTCCCTCTAATGTGGTCTTAATTTCAATTATTATATTCTTTATTTCTGAATGGTCCTTTTTTATGTTTTCTACCTCCATTTTTATGTTTCCTGTCTCTTTGTTGAAGTTCTCTCTGAGATCACTGAGCATCCTTATAACCAGTATTTTGAACTCTGGGTCTGGTAGATTGCTTGTCTCCATTTTATTTAGTTCTTTTTCTGAAGTTTGTTCTGTCCTTTTATTTGGGACATGTTTCTTTGTCTTTTCATTTTGGTTGACTCCCTGTTTTTCTTACTATGTATTGAGTATGGCTGTTATGTCTCCTGGCCTTAGTAGAGTGGCCTCATGTAGTAGATGTCCTTTGGGGCCCAGTGGCACAGTCTCCCTTGTCACCAGAGCCAGGTGCTCCTAGTATGTCACTTGAGTGTATTGTGTGTGCTCTTCTGTTGTAGTTGACCCTTGGTTGCTGTTTAAACATCAGTAGGAGGGATTGATCCTCAGGTTGATTGGTTATGAGGACTGGTCATGACTATAGTGGAGGAGTTGTGGTGCAGGTGTTGACCTACAGAACAGGATTTGCTTTAGCAGGTCTCTGGTGCCTGCCCATCTGCCTTTTTGGTTGTGTCATCCTTGGAGGCAGGTGGGCCAGCTCCAGCATGGTTGGAAGTTGGCCACCAGTTATTCCACCCCTAGGGCCTCTTGGGTTGGGACCCACTGCAGGCCAAATTCAGCCACAACCTGTGCTTACCCAGGGGCACCTGGCATGAGCCACAAGCAATCTGAAGATAGCTACCACCCACACTGGGCTTGGAAGAGCCTGGAGAAACCAAGCCACAAACTGAGACCAGCTGCCTTTAGTGCTGGGCTTAGGGCTACTCAGCCAGAGGTACAGGACACACTGAAGGCAAATGCTGCTTGTTTGGGTTTTATGAACCTTTGAAAGATTTTAGTAAAGTCCACAAAATTAGCAAGCACAGGCCTTTGGATGGAAAAGCTACTGGAAGTTGCTCGAGTGTGCCCACAGTATGGATGGGGTAGGGTCTCTCAGAATCACCAGGGCAGAGTGAACTAATGGTGTTAGTGAAGTTGATGGAGACTCAGATATGGATCTGCCTGCATCTGCATGCTAGGATGGGGGAGGGCTCAACAAAAAAAAATAATTGCTTCCACCAGATCCTCTGTCCAAGAGAAAGCTACCCCTCCGGCTCATGCCCTGAAGCCAGACAAGTCAGTTCCTCCCAGTGTGTTGGTGCCTTTTGAGCTGGAGCTCTGAGCAAGTAAGTCCATCCATGAGTAAATCGGTACATGGGCCCTTTAAAAGGATTGCCCAGGACTGCAACCACCCTTGTCTCATTCAGCCACATTCTTCACTGGTGTTCACAGCCAGAATTTATGGGTATTCTTCTCCCCACACTGGAACTCTAGACTGAAGAGCCTGGTATGGGGTTGGGACCTTTGCTCCTTGGGGCAGGGATCTCCACAGTTGAGACATCCCTCCTGATTTTTAACAGTCACTTACAGGTGTGAGACTAGCCCAGTCCAAGTCTCTGCTCCTCCTACCAGTCTTGAGGTGGCTTCCTGTATATATCCTTTGTTGTAGGGCTTCAGTTCAGCTAGATTAGGTTCAGGGGATTCTCAATGATGATTGTTCTGTAGTTTAGTTGTAATTTTGATGTGATTGTAGGAGGAGATAAGCACAGTGTTTACCTACTCTGCCAGAAATTGAATCTTTATATCACTGAACTCTTTAACGTCTGCCTTTAAAAGTTAAGTGACAAATACCAGAGTTCCTGATATAATACGAATGTTAGTTTTTATTATTACAAATGTCATGTACATCATTGAATACTGCCACATGTGAAATATGGCTCCTATAAATCCTTGATGAACCTAGTCAAATTACTGTGGCATCCTTATTTATACAGTTACTAGTAAGTTGAATCTACTCATCTGACCTACTTGACATTTCCCACAAACCAAATCTGCACCAGCCCCAATCATCAATGGTGGGCTACATAGAAATCTGATAGAGCCATGTGATAATTCTATATCGTTAGTGCTTTCAGTAAAGACTGAGCACTGTTTCTCCTTTCTATTTCCCTTTTGTTGATTCTTACTAAGAAGTGGAGGGGCAGGTATGTGTACTTCCTGTGTTTCTCAGCCTAATTAGAGTTGAGGATGTTTCTTAAAAGGGAGACAGCAAGTCGAGATAAACTGGGTGAGCAAATAATTTTTGAAGATAAATTTCCAAATCTAGTCTTGACTCAATTAAAGTCATTTTCTCCCATGCCAAATTGAAATTTATAAACTTTTTTCATCCTTGGAATGTAAGAATCTGAGTCTGTGAAAGCCAGGGGAGGGCTCTGTGTGTGTGTGTGTGTGTGTGTGTGTGTGTGTGTGTGTCTGTGTGTGTGTGTGTCTGTGTGTGTGTCTGTATAAATTTGTGGATCTCAGGAACCAGATGTTTACATTACCAAACTTGAAGTAGTATCAAAAAGAAATACCAACAAAACAGCCTTACTCTTTTAATTTCCTTTTTGTCTACTCAACTAGCCTGGTAATTGCTACTGCACCGTTTGGTGTAGACCAGGGCAGGGGTTGGTTAGTAACCCTCTATGTCCTTGCTGGTGGATGACTGTTCCACATGGCTGAGTGGCTCAGAGCAATTATTAGGTATTCAGATATTCAGATAGATCAATAGCCTCCTCACTGCTTAGATTGTATAGCTGGAGGCAAAACTTCTGAGAAGTTTCTATTTAACAGTTTTCTCAACCTTGCTGGGGCTTTAACATCAAAATGCAAGCCACAGAAAATGAAACGGAGTGAGATTTACATGTTTTTGAATCAAGACACTGTTGTTCTTGTTTTATATATTTTACTCAAAGGGCTTTGATGAGCAATGTTTTGATGACTATCTTTCTAAACAGTTGGAACATCCATATAAATGATTGTTCTACAGCTTTGAAGGAAATTCTGTCATACCAGCTCACAGTTTCTTTTTACTCAACTCTAATTACATAAATTGTTATATAAACAGATGTCTGTTACACTGAAGTCTACTTTGCTTGGGGATTCAAATTTTTCTGAATTTATATGCCAGTGGGCTGAAAGAAACATCTTTTGATGTTACCAAGGAACATTTTATGCTGTCAGGATGTGAGCAGAAAGGCAGTCATTAATCAGGTTCCTTTGCCTTCATGCTCCAAGGAACAGAGAGAAAAGACCCATGGGAGAGAACACATCACAAGCTTCGACTCAGTCCCTAAAGGAACTCTTTATCTTGGTTAAATTAATTCCTTTTCCCAATATACACACTTTTGTCAGCATCTCCTCCATAACTGTGATAAAAACAATAGTACATAAAAAGACTCCTCTGCAGATTTTTATTTCATCTTTATAACACAGTCATGAAAGAGGTAAAGGAAAAACTATGGTCTTCCATTGGGCAAAGACTCATATCTCAAAGCCACTGAACTAACACTAATTCATTCATTCATCCATTTAGTCATTCATTCATGCATGCATACATGCCTGGAACAAATATTTCTGGTTATCTACTATGTCCCAGGCACTGTGTTTGTGCTTCTATCGAGTGATAATGAAAAACAGACATGAACACTGCCCTATACAACTTATAGTCTAGATGAGGAGACAGACATTAATCAATTAATAGTAAAAGTTGATAATTGTAAGCCATGATAAAATTATGATTTGAATAGGAATTAAAAAATATGTAGGAGAATTACGGAGGATCCCTTCAGGAAATGAATTTTGGGCTAAGTCTGAATAATGTATAGGGTTTACCTAGGCCAGAGCAAGTGAAGGGAGCAGGTGAGCTAGGAGAAAACGTTATGCTTTGTGATCCCGCAGAAGACAAGCTTGGCAGGAACTCAGCCAGAGTCAAGGCATCAGATTGAGAAAAGCCTTGCATGTCATGTTCGTTTCCTTTCTTCATTTCAAGAGCAATGTGAAAATATTACATGCTTTATTTGAAAAGACACATGATCAAATTTGTATTTATAAAGCCAAGTGTGACTATAGCATGAACAATCAGCAGAAGTGATCAAAATCAGTTGGGAGAGACACGTTAGCAGGCATTCTGCAGTCAGTTGTCTGTGGAAGGGGAAGATGGGCGTCTGAACTACGTCTTGACAGTGGAAGTTTACAGATTTTTACAGATATTTAGAAGATGAAGTTTAGAGGTGAGTATCCTTAGCATCTCTCACCTCAAGTACCTGGGTAGAGTTCTCCTTCGAGACACTCCCAACCCACAACCTGCTACAGCTGGCAGTCTAGCTTTACCTCTGGGGTAACTCCTCAGTAACATCTTATTTGGAACCCCAAGTACTGGCTGCAGGGACTGCCCTGCTCTACACATTAGATACTGAGAAACTCTGAGACCACCTGGGGCTCCCAAGCATGAGATTTCTTGGCTTCTTGGCCCCAAACCTGTGAAATTTTCTGTATCCGAGAGGCCCACCCTTTTCTCTAATCTCAGAAGCAGAAATACCCCTTGACGAGCTCTAGATGGACCTGGGGTTCTGTGCTCTGGATCTGTTCCTCCTTCCTCTGCTCCAGGACCAACACCACACTCTATGCATTATTCCTTCTGCTACACATACATACATTTTTACCTCAGCCCACTTCCTTCCCAGTGGTTTATAATTCACTCACTTCTCTTTCTGAAACGTCCCCTGACTGCTGTCCTATCCTATCCTCCCTGCCAGTGAAAGCCAAGTCCATACTTTCTCTTTCCTCTCTCTTGTCTCATAAGTCATTACCACTCAGTTTCCTGCTACCTTGCTAAGGATCGCATGGGTTCCAATTGTGAATCATTAGAACGTATCTTGGAATGATCTCTCAGCATGTGATGTTATTAATTACTTCTTCCTGTTCAAACTCTTTGGGTTTCCATGACATCACTCTCTCTTGATCATGCCTCTCTTCTCTCTGATCATTCCTTCTTTGGCTTCTCAAGTGTTTCTGTTATAAGTTCATTACTGGCCCAAGGTTACACCCTGGACAACCTTCGTTTCTCATGCTATAATATGTGCTGGACACCCCACTGCTTCATTGATTTGGGTTAGCACCTACGTGTTAGGACTCTCAAAAGGGAATTCCTAGCCTATACCTCATTCCTCAATGCCAGTATTGTTTTTAAATGTTGTGAAACACACACCTATACCTGAACACGAAACAAACAACAGCCACACACCCACACACACACACTCACACATAACCAAACAAAAGCATTAAAAATGATAACCCAAAACTCTTATTTCTAAGTTAAATTTTTATTGTTAAAGTAATTAATTATATGAAGTCAACTGTCTTAGTCATTCTCACTGGAAATACTCATGCAGAGTGTAGACAACCATGTCTTAAGATATTGTAGAGAGAATCTAAACATGGAACAGGTGGATGAGGTTAAATGAAATTTTCTTTAAGGTCTCATGAAACCTGAGATTTGGTGTTTCAAATAATACTTATGTGAGCATGGTAAATGCAATGCATTTTGCATTCACATATTTCGTTTTATTAATCCTGTGAACAATCTTGTGTTTATTATGTCCATATTTTTGTCTGAACAAAATGAATCAGATAACTTATTTGTCTATAATCACATAGCAGAATGGCAGAGCTGGGATTTGGAGATTTTTATCTTCTGACTTCAACCTTCATACTTTTTGCCTGGTAACAGATGATTCTTTGATGTACATAAATATGATTTCTTCAACAGGACTATTATCTTTTTGAGGGTGATGAACATAGATATTTATTATTTTAATCCCCCCCAATACCCAGTCAGTCTCCTAGGCACAGGGGTAGATGTAGGTTTCTTGGGGATTAAAGCTTGTAAAAAGTTTGGGATGCTCTTTTAGATAATTGTGCATAATGATGAAGATATCTTCTAAGGCTTTGTTTGGCAGGAGCCAATACATTTGGGGAACCCTGACATTTAAGCCTCATTCCTCTCATTAAATGTATTACAAAACTAAATACTTGTTACCTAAAACAGTAGTTATCTGTACCCTAAATTGTGACAAAAAACAGCAGGAAAGTCCATTTACTCTTTACAATTACTCTGTTTTTAGCTATTTCTGATCAGTGATGTGATACTTTTGATGGTTTCAAAAGAAACCAACCGATTTATCTAAAAGCTGAAGCCCATCAGTAGTATTTAAAACTTGCACTCAACAAAAATAGATCTTTTTTAAAATTTTTGCTTGTCATTTTAAGGCATAGTCTCTTATTAGAAAGAGATATATATATGTTTGTGTAACTTCTTTTGTATTTTCTGATTTTTTAATGATTATTAGTTTCAGGTGTACAAAACAACATAATGATTAGACATTTACACACTTTACAAAATAACCCCAACAAGTCTACTACCCATCTGACACCATACATAGCTATTACAATATCATTGATTATCTTCCCTATGCTGTATTTTACATCCCATGAATATATATATATATAATAGCTGACATTCAATATTATTTTATATTAGTTTCAGGTGTACAGTGAAGTGATTAGGCATTTATATAATTTATAAATGATCCCCTCAATAAGTCTAGTGCCCATCTGACACCATATGTAGTTTCTACTTTATTGATTATATTCCTCATACTGTACTTTATATCCCTGTGACTATTTTGTGACTACCAATCTGTACTTCATATTCACTTCACCTTTCTCACCCATCCCCACAATTCCCCTCCCAGCTAGCAATCATCAGTTTGTTCTCTTTATGTATGAGTCTATTTCTGTTTTGTTTTTTCATTTATTTTATTCTGTTCTTTAGATTTCATGTATAAGTGACATCATATGGTATTTGTCTTTCTCAGTCTGACTTATTTCACTTAGCATAATAACCTCTGAGTCCATCCATGTTGTTGCGAATGAAAAGATTTCATTCTTTTTTATGACAGAGTAATACGCCAATGTATATATGTACCACAATTTCTTTATCCAATCGTCTATTGATGGACATTTCGGTTGTTTCCGTATCTTGGGTATTGTAACTTCTTAATGCTGTTTCTCCATCTCAGACAGACTTTTAGAAACCCAAGTAGAACGATTGTTGTCATTAAGGTAGTTTCTATGAGGCCGCTAGGGAGCAGAGGTTATCACTAGATGTGTGACATGCCTTGGAAACAAACTACAGATGATGGGTTTGATCATGGTGTTAGCTGGAATGGGAAGAAAGATAAGTCAGGTACAAAGTAAAAACGTTACTAAGAAGCTAGTGTTTTCAAGACCCTTGTGTGGAAATATGTGCTCAGGCACCCCTGTTTACCATTACAACTTGTTTTTGACTATTATAAAATTGCTTGCTTTTCTCTGGAGTTCTGATCAAAAGTCACCCAGAAACAGCAACAAATTTTTTGCCTGGATGATTCACTTCCTTAATTAGTCATTACTTTTAGGTAAAAGAATGAATGGAATAATACCACCAGTTCGCTATAGTTCAGTCTTCAGGGAAATAGTGGATTGATGATTCTCTTGTCTTCTTAAATTCCAACCTCAAAAACAAGAGGCTAAATAAAACCTTACTTAAGTTTCCAACTTTCTTTTAAGAGGGAAGGAAACCAAATTAGTTATCTGTTTTCAAGTTATAGCATGACGGAGGATTGAATAAACTACTGTTTGTTGAGAGCTGACTGATGCTGAAGGAGCTTGAGCATGGACTAGAAAATTGGTTTATGTACTACGGCAAGGGTTCAAACACCAGAAAGTAGGTTTAACTGGATTAACTTGAAAGCTAATTTCAACTTCAACAGACAGGTTTAAATAATGAGGACTATTCCGTGCTAAGAGACAATGCTTTGATTTTAAAAATAAATGAAAGAAAGAAACTTTGATGAGCTTTTGTCTTTCCATTGCTCTTCTAATCAACATTTCCTATTGTGCCAGCACTGTACCAATATACAGCAAATAAATTGATGAGGATTATGTTAGCTAAGATAATGATAGATCTTAAAGCACATGTCAAGACAATACACTCAGTTTTATTTCTTATGCAGCTGTCCAGGCATTGCCAAGTAACCCATTCAGACATTGCTTTTTGCAGTTGTCCTTGAAGCTATTATTTAAGATGCAGCCAAAAGAAAAAAAATAGCTATAATTTAAGACACAAATAATCAATGCAATGAACCAGAGTATGGATAATGACAAATGGAGAGCTGTAGATATTAATGCTGATCTAAAACAAAAAGATTCATAAAGCAAATGGGTTCTTGTATTGTCTGTCATTTGGCTTCAGTAAATTTCTGCTTTCAGTTGCTGAGTGTTGCTGTTTTTTTGCACAAAACCTTTTCTCCAAGTGCATGTGAGGTTTCATGCATTATACTTATGAATGGGCCAGAGTTACTCATTTTGTTCAAGTAAAGATTATATGGAGTGCTTTTTTTTTTTTTTTCATTTCACTAGCAACAATTACTTTATTTAAATAAATAGAAAAAAAAAATAAATGAGTCACTGTTCATTGGTATTGTGGGCCATGATCAAACATGTTACCTTTTAACGGTCTTTATTGTCACCTGCACACTGTAATGAAAAGCAGATCAAGCCAAGAACTTGAGCTTCATTTCAAAAATTGTCATTTATTCTGAGCGTTAATGATGGTCATTATATTCACCATGTAGAGGACATTTTTAACCTCGTGCAAACGATTATATTTTTCCAACATGATTTCTTTAAAGCCTCCAAGTTAAAGGTGGAAAAAATTGCTGAATGATATTCTGTTAACTTATGATATTATTTATTATTACCTCAGCTATCAGTGCTACTTAAAACTGCAGTGAATCTGAAATTATCACTTGCAAATTCTGTATTTTCCAGGAGAAAATGTAAATGTGCACAGATAAAACACAGGAACTCTGTCAGTTGGGTATTCATAGTTCCCCAGAGAGGAAGATGAGAAATGTGTTCATCAGATTCTCATAGTTTCTCTCCTCACAGGGAGTGTAAATTTATCTGTTGAGTCATGCATGAGATTTACTACTGAGATTTGATTGCCTCAGTAAATGCCCATGGTTGAGTCCTTACTTATTTATCCATTCAAATATGTTGCTTATGGCCTGATTATATGATCCATGAACACACAATGTGATACATTGATGATTTATTTCAGAATTGTATTCCTGAAATCTATGTAATTTTACTAACAATTGTCACCCTAATAAACTTTAATTAAAAGAAAAAAAAAAGAAAAAGAAAGCATCCTATTGATTTCAATTTAGGGACTATGTATATATGCTTTCTGTCAGACAAAAATAATGGATCTTAACTTTTTAACAATGACATTGTGTACAAGTTATCATTGCTGTATAGTAAAGCATCCCAAAGCTCAGCAGCTTAGAACAACAGCAAGCAATTATTATCTCACAGTTTCTATATGTCATGGATTCAGGAGTGGCACGGCTGGGCAATTATGGTTTGGGGATCTCTCTTGAGGTTGTAATCAGATCTTGGCTTGGGCTGCTGTCATCTGAAGGATTGACTGGGGCTAGAGGATCCATTATTAAGGTGGTTTGTTACAGTGAACTGTAGCAATCAGGTTACTGAATGAATATCCCTGATGGGTGGAACCTAGCATTTGGTAAGCCCGTCAATGGCAGCTATCTGGTATGCTCCTCCTGAAACAGCAACCTGTTTTATCCTTGAATTTGTGTGATGTTTAGACATAAATAAGTTTAGAAAGAAAGAAATAAGGCCACTCCTGGTAGTGTGACTGAATACATTTTCTGAAGATTTTCCAGCTTAAGAAACAAACAAGTAAATAAGTAACTTCTGCTGGATAAAATAGGACTTTTAATTCATTTCAGGTCTCAAAGTAAGAAGTTAAGGAAATCTTTGAGGGCATTTCTCACCACTACCCAAAGGCTGTAAAGGATCAATGAACGAGAAGCAGTTACAGGAAGCCAAAGTTGCTCTGAGGGCAAATAATGATACTAACTACTGTGTTTCCCCAATAAGACCTAGCTGGACAATCAGTTCTAACGTGTCTTTGGGAGCAAAAATTAATATAAGACCCAGTCTTATTTTACTAGAATATAAGACCTGGTATAATATAATATAATAATGATATAATATAATATAATATAATATAATATAATATAATATAATATAATATAATATAATATAATATAATATAATATATATAATACTGGGTCTTATATTAATTTTTGCTCCAAAAGACGCATTAGAGATGATTGTCTGGCTAGGTCTTATTTTTGGGGAAACACAGTTATATCATGATTTGCCCTCAGAGCATCTTTGGCTGCCTGTAACTGCTTCTCGTTCATTCTATTGGCCGACTAACTCTTTGCCAGTCTCAATGCGGAAAAGCTCAAACTGAGAATCTTTATTAGTCCACACAACTTTAAGGGGCTAGATTGGTCCCAGAACACAAATGCTTTCGACTTCTCATAGAAGCAATGTCAGTTTTCTTTGGCTCATGGTTCAGTATTTGGAATAAAAAAATAACTGAAAAATAACTTAAATGTCTATAACTAAAATATAGACATTTAAAGCACAGTAAGTAAATATTATAATCATCTGGAGACTGACAATTTTGAAAATTTATGAAATGGATAAAAATAATAGAATTTATCAGAACCGGCTCAAAAAGAATGCCTACAATGCTCTATAATCTAATAATAAATTGAGTCAATGGATATATTTGTTTTCAACAATGAAAACACGAAGCCCCAACAGTTTTGTAGGGAAGTATTACCTTAAGTGTTAACATTATGATTACATATTCTGTCTGTGACGTCATTGAACTTTGATATCAAACTAGGCCTTGCGCTTCTGTCATAACACGTGGGAAGCTTCATCACTAGTCTGCTGGTTCAGAAAGGATGAGAGACTATGGAGCAGACCAGCCTCACCTCTAGCTCAGAGTCAATATTGCTGGGCCCCGCCCAGACCAGTTTCCCACAGCCTACTCACCAATCCATAACTAAGTATAATTATTGTTTTAAGCTACAGAGTTTTGGGGTGGTTAGTTATGCAAAATTGCTTTGTCAATAGATAACTCATTCATGGTAGAAAAAGCATTTAAATAAAATTCGACAACTATTCATAAACTAGGAATAATTTCCTTTTCTGAGTAAAGTATCTCACCAGGAAAACTTTGCCAAGTATTAGGAAAAT